>NC_080728.1:19987500-19990000 GCF_019097595.1 Hemibagrus wyckioides
TAACTCACTAATACACACACACACAAACACACACTGTGGACCAGAGAAAACACACCACACTTACAAACTAATACACACACACACACACACTGTGGACCAGAGAAAACACGCCACACTAACTCACTAATACACAGACACACACACACACACACTGTGGACCAGAGAAAACACACTACACTAACACACTAATACACACTAATACACACACACACAAACACACACACACACACTGTGGACCAGAGAAAACACACCACACTAACTCACTAATACACACACACACACACATACTGTGGACCAGAGAAAACACACCACACTAACTCACTAATACACACACACACACACACACACACTGTGGACCAGAGAAAACACACCACACTAACTCACTAATACACACAAACACACACATACACACACTGTGGACCAGATAAAACACACCACACTAACACACTAATACACACAAACACACACACACACTGTGGACCAGAGAAAACACACCACACTAACTCACTAATGTACACACACACACACACACACTCACTGTGGACCAGAGAAAACACGCCACACTAATACACACACACACACACACACACACACTGTGGACCAGAGAAAACACACCACACTAACTCACTAATACACACACACACACACACTCACTGTGGACCAGAGAAAACACGACACACTAACACACTAATACACACACACACACACTGTGGACTAGAGAAAACACACCACACTAACTCACTAATACACACACACACAAACACACACTGTGGACCAGAGAAAACACACCACAATAACTCACTAATACACACACACTCACACATACACACACACACACACACACACACTGTGGACCAGAGAAAATACACCACACTTACACACTAATACACACACACACACACACACACACACTGTGGACCAGAGAAAACACACCACACTAACTCAATAATGCACACACACACACACACACACTCACTGTGGACCAGAGAAAACACACCACACTAACTCACTAATACACACACACACACACACACTGTGGACCAGAGAAAACACACCACACTAACTCACTAATGCACACACACACACACACACACACACACTCAGTGTGGACCAGAGAAAACACACCACACTAACTCACTAATACACAGACACAAACACACACACACTGTGGACCAGAGAAAACACACCACACTAACTCACTAATACACACACACACACACACACTGTGGACCAGAGAAAACACACCACACTAACTCACTAATGCACACACACACACACACTCACTGTAGACCAGAGAAAACACACCACACTAACTCACTAATACACAGACACACACACACACACACACACTGTGGACCAGAGAAAACACACCACACTAACTCACTAATGCACACACACACACACTCACTGTGGACCAGAGAAAACACACCACACTAACTCACTAATACACACAAACACACACACACACACATTGTGGACCAGAGAAAACACACCACACAAACACACTAATACACACACACACACACACACACACTCACTGTGGACCAGAGAAAACACACCACACTAACTCACTAATACACATACACACACTCACTGTGGACCAGAGAAAACACACCACACTAATACACACACCCACACACTGTGGACCAGAGAAAACACACCACACTTACACACTAATAGACACACACACACACACACTGTGGACCAGAGAAAACACACCACACTAACTCACTAATGCACACACTCACACACACACACACACACACTCACTGTGGACCAGAGAAAACACACCACACTAACTCACTAATACACACACACACACACACACACTGTGGACCAGAGAAAACACACCACACTAACACACTAATACACACACACACACACACACTGTGGACCAGAGAAAACACACCACACTAACTCACTAATGCACACACACACACACACACTGTGGACCAGAGAAAACACACCACACTAACACACTAATACACACACACACACACACACTGTGGACCAGAGAAAACACGCCACACTAACTCACTAATACACACACACACACACTGTGGACCAGAGAAAACACACCACACTAAGTCACTAATACACACACACACACACACACTGTGGACCAGAGAAAAGACACCACACTAACACACTAATACACACACACACACACACACACACTGTGGACCAGAGAAAACACGCCACACTAACTCACTAATACACAGACACACACACACACACACACACTGTGGACCAGAGAAAACACACCACACTAACACACTAATACACACTAATACACACACACACAAACACACACACACACACTGTGGACCAGAGAAAACACACCACACTAACTCACTAATACACACACACACACACATACTGTGGACCAGAGAAAACACACCACACTAACTCACTAATACACACACACACACACACACACACACACTGTGGACCAGAGAAAACACACCACACTAACTCACTAATACACACAAACACACAC
>NC_080728.1:19995000-19997500 GCF_019097595.1 Hemibagrus wyckioides
ACACACTAATACACACACACACACACACTCACTGTGGACCAGAGAAAACACACCACACTAACTCACTAATACACACACACACACTCACTGTGGACCAGAGAAAACACACCACACTAATACACACACCCACACACTGTGGACCAGAGAAAACACACCACACTTACACACTAATAGACACACACACACACACACTGTGGACCAGAGAAAACACACCACACTAACTCACTAATGCACACACTCACACACACACACACACACACTCACTGTGGACCAGAGAAAACACACCACACTAACTCACTAATACACACACACACACACACACACTGTGGACCAGAGAAAACACACCACGCTAAGACACTAATACACACACACACACACACACTGTAGACCAGAGAAAACACACCACACTAACTCACTAATGCACACACACACACACACACTGTGGACCAGAGAAAACACACCACACTAACACACTAATACACACACACACACACACACACACTGTGGACCAGAGAAAACACGCCACACTAACTCACTAATACACACACACACACACTGTGGACCAGAGAAAACACACCACACTAACTCACTAATACACACACACACACACACACTGTGGACCAGAGAAAACACACCACACTAACACACTAATACACACACACACACACACACACACTGTGGACCAGAGAAAACACGCCACACTAACTCACTAATACACAGACACACACACACACACACACACACACTGTAGACCAGAGAAAACACACCACACTAACACACTAATACACACTAATACACACACACACAAACACACACACACACACTGTGGACCAGAGAATACACACCACACTAACTCACTAATACACACACACACACACACACACACACACTGTGGACCAGAGAAAACACACCACACTAACTCACTAAAACACACACACACACACTGTGGACCAGAGAAAACACACCACACTGACTCACTAATACACACAAACACACACACACACACACTGTGGACCAGATAAAACACACCACACTAACACACTAATACACACAAACACACACACACACTGTGGACCAGAGAAAACACACCACACTAACTCACTAATGTACACACACACACACACACACACTCACTGTGGACCAGAGAAAACACGCCACACTAATACACACACACACACACACACACTGTGGACCAGAGAAAACACACCACACTAACTCACTAATACACACACACACACTCACTGTGGACCAGAGAAAACACGACACACTAACACACTAATACACACACACACACACACTGTGGACCAGAGAAAACACACCACACTAACTCACTAATACACACACACACAAACACACACTGTGGACCAGAGAAAACACACCACAATAACTCACTAATACACACACACTCACACATACACACACACACACACACTGTGGACCAGAGAAAATACACCACACTTACACACTAATACACACACACACACACACACACTGTGGACCAGAGAAAACACACCACACTAACTCAATAATGCACACGCACACACACACACACTCACTGTGGACCAGAGAAAACACACCACACTAACTCACTAATACACACACACACACACACACTGTGGACCAGAGAAAACACACCACACTAACACACTAATACACACACACACACACACACACACTGTGGACCAGAGAAAACACACCACACTAAGTCACTAATGCACACACACACACACACACACACACACTGTGGACCAGAGAAAACACACCACACTAACACACTAATACACACACACACACACACACACTGTGGACCAGAGAAAACACACCACACTAACTCAATAATACACACACACACACACACTGTGGACCAGAGAAAACACACCACACTAAGACACTAATACACACACACACACACACACACAAACTGTGGACCAGAGAAAACACGCCACACTAACTCACTAATACACAGACACACACACACACACACTGTGGACCAGAGAAAACACACCACACTAACACACTAATACACACTAATACACACACACACAAACACACGCACACACACATTGTGGACCAGAGAAAACACACCACACTAACACACTAATACACACACACACACACTCACTGTGGACCAGAGAAAACACACCACACTAACTCACTAATACACACACACACACTCACTGTGGGCCAGAGAAAACACACCACACTAATACACACACCCACACACTGTGGACCAGAGAAAACACACCACACTAACTCACTAATACACACACAAACACACACACACTGTGGACCAGAAAAAACACACCAGACTAACTCACTAATACACACACACACACACACACTGTGGACCAGAGAAAACACACCACACTAATACACACACCCACACACTGTGGACCAGAGAAAACACACCACACTAACTCACTAATACACACACACACACACTGTGGACCAGAGAAAACACACCAGACTAACTCACTAATACACACACACACACACACTG
>NC_080728.1:20007500-20010000 GCF_019097595.1 Hemibagrus wyckioides
ACACACACTCACTGTGGACCAGAGAAAACACACCACACTAACTCACTAATACACACAAACACACACACACACACATTGTGGACCAGAGAAAACACACCACACTAACACACTAATACACACACACACACACTCACTGTGGACCAGAGAAAACACACCACAATAACTCACTAATACACACACACACACTCACTGTGGACCAGAGAAAACACACCACACTAATACACACACCCACACACTGTGGACCAGAGAAAACACACCACACTTACACACTAATAGACACACACACACACACACTGTGGACCAGAGAAAACACACCACACTAACTCACTAATGCACACACTCACACACACACACACACACACTCACTGTGGACCAGAGAAAACACACCACACTAACTCACTAATACACACACACACACACACACTGTGGACCAGAGAAAACACACCACACTAACACACTAATACACACACACACACACACACTGTGGACCAGAGAAAACACACCACACTAACTCACTAATGTACACACACACACACACACTCACTGTGGACCAGAGAAAACACGCCACACTAATACACACACACACACACACACACACTGTGGACCAGAGAAAACACACCACACTAACTCACTAATACACACACACACACACACTAACTGTGGACCAGAGAAAACACGACACACTAACACACTAATACACACACACACACACTGTGGACCAGAGAAAACAGACCACACTAACTCACTAATACACACACACACAAACACACACTGTGGACCAGAGAAAACACACCACAATAACTCACTAATACACACACACTCACACATACACACACACACACACACACACTGTGGACCAGAGAAAATACACCACACTTACACACTAATAGACACACACACACAAACACACTGTGGACCAGAGAAAACACACCACACTAACTCAATAATGCACACACACACAAACACACACACACTCACTGTGGACCAGAGAAAACACACCACACTAACTCACTAATACACACACACACACACACACTGTGGACCAGAGAAAACACACCACACTAACACACTAATACACACACACACACACACACACTGTGGACCAGAGAAAACACACCACACTAAGTCACTAATGCACACACACACACACACACACACTGTGGACCAGAGAAAACACACCACACTAACACACTAATACACACACACACACACTGTGGACCAGAGAAAACACACCACACTAACTCACTAATGCACACACACACACACACACACTGTGGACCAGAGAAAACACACCACACTAACACACTAATACGCACACACACAAACACACACACTGTGGACCAGAGAAAACACGCCACACTAACTCACTAATACACACACACACACACTGTGGACCAGAGAAAACACACCACACTAACTCACTAATACACACATACACACACACACTGTGGACCAGAGAAAACACACCACACTAACACACTAAAACACACACACACACACACACACACACTGTGGACCAGAGAAAACACGCGACACTAACTCACTAATACAGAGACACACACACACACACAGTGAGGACCAGAGAAAACACACCACACTAACACACTAATACACACTAATACACACACACATAAACACACACACACACACTGTGGACCAGAGAAAACACACCACAATAACTCACTAATACACACACACACACACACATACTGTGGACCAGAGAAAACACACCACACTAACTCACTAATACACACACACACACACACACACACTGTGGACCAGAGAAAACACACCACACTAACTCACTAATACACACACACACACACACACTGTGGACCAGAGAAAACACACCACACTAACTCACTAATACACACAAACACACACACACACACACTGTGGACCAGATAAAACACACCACACTAACACACTAATACACACAAACACACACACACACTGTGGACCAGAGAAAACACACCACACTAACTCACTAATGTACACACACACACACACACACTCACTGTGGACCAGAGAAAACACGCCACACTAATACACACACACACACACACTGTGGACCAGAGAAAACACACCACACTAACTCACTAATACACACACACACACACACACTCACTGTGGATCAGAGAAAACACGATACACTAACACACTAATACACACACACACACTGTGGACCAGAGAAAACACACCACACTAACTCACTAATACACACACACACAAACACACACTGTGGACCAGAGAAAACACACCACAAT
The DNA here is from genome assembly GCF_019097595.1 of Hemibagrus wyckioides. Lineage (NCBI taxonomy): Eukaryota > Metazoa > Chordata > Actinopteri > Siluriformes > Bagridae > Hemibagrus > Hemibagrus wyckioides. The sequence goes on from NC_080728.1 coordinate 20,009,768, forward strand.
AACTCACTAATACACACACACTCACACATACACACACACACACACACACACTGTGGACCAGAGAAAATACACCACACTTACACACTAATACACACAAACACACACACACACTGTGGACCAGAGAAAACACACCACACTAACTCAATAATGCACACACACACACACACACACTCACTGTGGACCAGAGAAAACACACCACACTAACTCACTAATACACACACACACACACACAC
>NC_080728.1:20035000-20037500 GCF_019097595.1 Hemibagrus wyckioides
AAACCACACTAACTCACTAATGCACACACACACACACACACTGTGGACCAGAGAAAACACACCACACTAACACACTAATACACACACACACACACACACACACTGTGGACCAGAGAAAACACGCCACACTAACTCACTAATACACAGACACACACACACACACACACACACTGTGGACCAGAGAAAACACACCACACTAACACACTAATACACACTAATACACACACACACAAACACACACACACACACACTGTGGACCAGAGAAAACACACCACACTAACTCACTAATACACACACACACACACACTGTGGACCAGAGAAAACACACCACACTAACACACTAATACACACTAATACACACACACACACACAAACACACACACACACACTGTGGACCAGAGAAAACACACCACACTAACTCACTAATACACACACACACACATACTGTGGACCAGAGAATACACACCACACTAACTCACTAATACACACACACACACACACACACTGTGGACCAGAGAAAACACACCACACTAACTCACTAATACAGACACACACACACACTGGGGACCAGAGAAAACACAGCACACTAACTCACTAATACACACAAACACACACACACACACACTGTGGAAAAGAGAAAACACACCACACTAACTCACTAATGTACAGACACACACACACACTCACTGTGGACCAGAGAAAACACGCCACACTAATACACACACACACACACACACACACACACACACACACACACTGTGGACCAGAGAAAACACACCACACTAACTCACTAATACACACACACACACACACTCACTGTGGACCAGAGAAAACACACCACACTAACTCACTAATACACACACACACACACACTCACTGTGGACCAGAGAAAACACGCCACACTAACACACTAATACACACACACACACACTGTGGACCAGAGAAAACACACCACACTAACTCACTAATACACACACACACAAACACACACTGTGGACCAGAGAAAAAACACCACAATAACTCACTAATACACACACACTCACACATACACACACACACACACACACACTGTGGACCAGAGAAAACACACCACACTTACACACTAATACACACACACACACACTGTGGACCAGAGAAAACACACCACACTAACTCACTAATGCACACACACACACACACTCACTGTGGACCAGAGAAAACACACCACACTAACTCACTAATACACACACACACACACACACACACACACACTGTGGACCAGAGAAAACACACCACACTAACACACTAATACACACACACACACACACACTGTGAACCAGAGAAAACACACCACACTAAGTCACTAATGCACACACACACACACACACACACACACACTGTGGACCAGAGAAAACACACCACACTAACACACTAATACACACACACACACACACACTCACTGTGGACCAGAGAAAACACACCACACTAACTCACTAATACACACACAAACACACTCACTGTGGATCAGAGAAAACACACCACACTAACTCACTAATACACACACACACACACACTGTGGACCAGAGAAAACACACCACACTTACAAACTAATAGACACACACACACACTGTGGACCAGAGAAAACACACCACACTAACTCACTAATGCACACACACACACACACACACTCACTGTGGACCAGAGAATACACACCACACTAACTCACTAATACACAGACACACACACACACACACTGTGGACCAGAGAAAACACACCACACTAACTCACTAATACACACACAAACACACACAGACTGTGGACCAGAGAAAACACACCAGACTAACTCACTAATACACACACACACACACACTGTGGACCAGAGAAAACACACCACACTAATACACACACCCACACACTGTGGACCAGAGAAAACACACCACACTAACTCACTAATACACACACACTCACACACTCACTGTGGACCAGAGAAAACACACCACACTAACTCACTAATACACACACAAACACACACACACTGTGGACCAGAGAAAACACACCAGACTAACTCACTAATGCACACACACACACACACTGTGGACCAGAGAAAACACACCACATTAATACACACACCCACACACTGTGGACCAGAGAAAACACACCACACTAACTCACTAATACACACACACACACACACTGTGGACCAGAGAAAACACACCACACTTACACACTAATAGACACACACACACAAACACTGTGGTCCAGAGAAAACACACCACACTAACTCACTAATGCACACACACACACACACACACAGACACACACACACTCACTGTGGACCAGAGAAAACACACCACACTAACTCACTAATACACAGACACACACACACACACACACTGTGGACCAGAGAAAACACACCACACTAACTCACTAATACACACACACACACACACTGTGGACCAGAGAAAACACACCACACTAACTCACTAATACACACACACACACACACACACTCACTGTGGAC
>NC_080728.1:20052500-20065000 GCF_019097595.1 Hemibagrus wyckioides
CACTGTGGACCAGAGAAAACACACCACACTACCTCACTAATGCACACACACACAGACACACACACACACTGTGGACCAGAGAAAACACACCACACTAACACACTAATACACACACACACACACACACACTGTGGACCAGAGAAAACACACCACACTAACACACTAATACACACACACACACACACACACTGTGGACCAGAGAAAACACACAACACTAACTCACTAATTCACACACACACACACACACTGTGGACCAGAGAAAACACACTTTAACTGAACATATCTTACTTATTAACAAACAATTAAATAATAATAAACTCCCTTTAACAATCTTTAATGAGTATAAATCAGAGAATTATATAAAATTATAACAAAATGAACATTTTAAAATATATTAATTTATTTCAGTTCTGGACAGATGACCCTGAGTTATACAGCAGTTTGTGTGAAACATCTCAATGATTCTTTATTTGTAACTAGATGACATTAATTAGAAACTCTGTAAGGCACTGGGTTGAATTTCTACATTAATTATTAACACCAGTGATCTGCAGTTTCTTGATTTGATTGAATGTGAAATGGAAAAGAAAAAAGTTTTTCTGAAGAGAAAAACTTCTCTTGCAGAAAGCTGACCAATCTTAGTGGCTCCTGCAGAATAACTGACCAATCCTGTCCACTGAAGCAGAAACTTTGAGAAACTCCACCACACCAACTCCTGCAAAAAACTTTGATCAATCCCATTCTCTCTTGAAGAACATTTGTCCAATCCCATCTGCTCCATTTCTCCAATTCAAACCAATTCTGCCCAAGCAAGCTCAGAAAACTCGGGGTCTCAGTATGAGAGCTGACTTCACTTCATCAAACTCTCATAAACTGGGTTAACTGGTATCATGATGTGGGTTTACATCTCGTTAAGGTGATCCAGACTTTCCTCATCAAGTCCTGTTCACATTCACTGTAAAAAGATCAGATCTCACACTGCTTCAGATGCTTGTTGGAAAAGCTGGAGATGGATCGTGTTAAAGCTTTATATTTTACTGCAGAAGAACAAGAATATGAGGTATACAATAACCACAAAAAGCAATACTGTCACTGCTGCAGGGTGTGGGGCAAAAAAGAACTGATTTGAAATGAAATGAATTTTACATGATACTTGATGTAAAAGTAAATGCAATTAAAATAATTATCAGTCATTTTTTATTCATTATTCATTAGTCATTTTAAAGGGCATAAGCACAGATTCTACCTCTGTAGCTACGTCTCTTTCCAAAAGGTCTCTCTTTTTGCAATAAACTGCTGTCTATTAATCAGATTTAGATCTAAATTTAATCTGTCTGTGTATTCAGAATATATTAGGAGACATTTTAGGAGACAACAGTTATGTTATGTGGATAATTTCACCCTTGTCCTCTTATTTGTAAATAACTATTGGAAACTATTGTAGGCTACTTAAAATGAAACTTTAAATAAACTAAAAGAAGCGGCCTAATAATAATAATAATAATAATAATAATAATAATAATAATAATAATATTGGTAGTGCACAGACACAGACCTAGCACAGAATCGACAGTGAATTACGATGAGATTGCGTTATCATTTCCACTAAATATGTGACGGGTTATAGTTATCAGGTAAATATTATTGAAATGTGGTAAATGGACTAAATGTGAATCCAGTGTTTCTGTTCTGTATTCAAGATTTAATGCTCTGGCAAGGTGCCTATGTGAAGATAGACTCCCTTTAAGATCATCATCACAAATCAGTCCTCGGAACTGATCCTCAACACAATGACCTTGAGTGTTAACATCTCAAACTTGTATGTTTCAGCATACAATTCAGAGCACACAGGTCTAAAATTGGGCATAGCCCCTGTCCTTCTTGGGAACCAATAATTGCAAGATGTAAAGCCTTAGTCAAGAAATTGTCAAGCTCAGAGTAGACAACACTAACCTTTAATCAGGTCAATCTAAGCTAAGCTTAGCAACAGCATGTGTGATCACCTCCAGGAGCTTTTCAAACACCACAGAATGTGGTGGCAATTCGACTGCAGGTTGCTCCTTGTTGCCCACATTGAGCTCTTCAGAGTGCAATACAACCACACTGTAAAATCCGATTAGTTAAGCTTACTCGAAAAAAGCGTGCAAACCGGTTGCACTTAAAATAATGAGTACAGAAGAATTGGGTATTGTATGTTCTAGTAACTAATGCTTACAAAGTAAAATATACTTATATCCAAGTTACTGTAACTAAGAGAAACTAGTACAAAGTACTTTGCAATTTGCTTAATGTGTACTATTGGGTAAGTATGGAGTACTCAGAAGTACAAGTTCAGTATACTAACTTGCATGATGTAAACTTTACTGTTGTGTGTATTCCAAATAACACAATTATGTAAGTTAGGCTAACTGAAGTAAAATTTCCTGTAACTGCGATTTTCTAGTTTTATTTACTTTAAGAGCAGTCAGATTTACTTCATAATAGCATGCAAACTACACTAAAACTACACTTTTAATGCAACAGTAAATAAACGCCTTGTTTTAGCTGAAAATAATAGCATTCAGTAAAACATTACATTTGGTAATAAATGATTAGACATGTAGTGAAGGTATACTTTGTAAGGAATATCTATATCTAAAACATGAAAAAATGCCTGCCAACTCACTATAATTTATACCTATGTAGTGGAGTATAGGTACAAAGTAAAAATACATATTTAACACACAATCACGTTACAGTTAGAACAGGTTTATTTCTCGAAAAGTCCTTCAATTTTCACAGCTTCACAGCAAGCCAACAGTCACCTGTGCCCAGCCCTCATTGTCGTTTGAATCCTGTGTGACACAAAAACTCCATTACAACAGTGAAATATTATCTATCTGTCCTGCCTACACAGCCTTCAAGTCTTGTTCATTAATTTTTCATTAATTTCACTGCATCAACACATGGGCCATGGATAATTTTACTGTACACAAAAAGATCCCTGCTGCCAATCTTCCACCCCTGTCACCCAGCTGGATTGAACCCAGGACATTCTTGCTGTGAGGGACCCGAACTACCCAATGCACCACTGTGCTCCCTTCTAGTACTGAACTCACAGGGACATATTCCATATTCTTATTTTTCTGTAACTGTGTGAGAACTTACAAAGGCAGTGTTGTAGAAGTTACTCGGATCATCACCAAGTAGTACTGGGAGGCCTCTGAGAACAAGGGTACGTAGTGCTGTCACATCTGGCTTCTAGAGGAAAGAACAAATTAAGTTCAGGATAATACAACATTACAATATGAACACAAAAGTATACATGAAGAGAGTTCCATCTAAATGTATTTTTTGTGGAAATCTCCAAAACTGGTACACAGATTATCAGGAGCAAAGGACCTAGTGTTTTAACAGTACTGCAAGTTGCCAGTTCTTAAAATACAGTATTTATGCTCGTTCAACAAAAAATAACATTAAGAAACCTTTAGAAGACTTACCCCTGAATCAATCTGCTGCACAATTTCAGCTAATTTTTCTCCAACACTTCCTTTCTTGGACTTGAAGATACTGACAAAGCGTGGTGTGAAGTGGTCCAATGCATCAAAAAAGTCATTTTCTAGATTTGTGGTGGCAATCCTGTTGAACTCTGCATATACCTGCAATGCACAGCAAAAAGACACAAAAACATGTGAATAGACTAGGTATTTATTATGGGTGTAAACAAAAAAGCATATAAGTGTCCGTTCTTACTTGTCTCTCGGAAAAAAGGGCAGGCCACCGCTCCTTCAGGGTTTTCACTGGAGGTTCGGTCTCCACAATCTCCCGTCTCCGCAGTGGGAAGGTCTGATCCATCTTTGAAGCAATAACAGTTTCACTGGGGTTCCGTTTTTTCATTTCTTCAACCAGGAGCTTTCTTTCAGCCTCTAGTCCATCTTCATTCTGCCCCTCAGGTAGGTTAGGTAAGTAATTCACCTCATACCTTTTTGGTCTTTTGAGGCCTTTTGTGTGGCAAACTTTATCCCTGTGTTTATTGCAACCTCTGCACATCCAGCTTTTCTCAGTTTAGTGTGATAATTTCCCATTTTGTACATCAAGCTGTTCTTCCAGCCAGAGCACCCATCTGGTGAGCCTGGTTCCCTCAGACAAGGATGTTTTGTTATGAGTGCTACTGCCACAGAATGGCATCGTTCTTCATTTGGATAGGCATCAAATTTGTAGATCTCCTCAGCAAGTTTCTCCAAAATACCATGCTTCATGTCTCTTGGTACATTCAGGTAAGTACGGTCTCGTAAAAACAGAAGATTTGCCTGTCTCAGTCTGAATTCCACATCAACTGGGAAATTTGGAATGTCAAAAAATTCTGGCCATCACTCTTGTCTTGTTGATGAGCTTGGTGTCAACAGAATCTCTGTATCATCTGAGGAGACTGGGGGTGGAGGTAGGTATCAGTGTCAGTGTCACCAAAGCTATGACCTTGACAGTAGCTTTTGTAGGTGGCAAATCTTGTACATCATCAAGGTTGCAGAGGGAATTATCAAAGTCAGGATCTTCGTACATGAGAGAAAAGTCATCCTTGAGCTTGCATTTTTCTTTAACTATTTTGTAAAGTTCTTCTACTGTTTCTGGTTTCCCATCTAGTGAGACTTTATGTATGTTCTGTTCATTTACAAAAATTCTTAGTTTATAGCGTCCCATGGTCCTAGAGAGAGCAAACATAACCTCAGTGCCAATTTCACATGCAATCATTCAGCATAATATATAACGCTTCAGTATCACATACACATTGCCCTTTATTCGATAGGAGGATAAGGGGAAAGGATCATTTAGATCAAGGTTTTTTGTAAATTCTTAACATTGCGAGTGTCATGCACAACCTTTTTAAAAAAACTGTGCTTCCCTTCAAAACGCATTGTCCACACATCTACAAGTGGGCCGAAGATTTTTATCATTTGAGGGTAGTGTTCAATAAAATGATGTTTTGGACGAAGTTTGTAGGTTGGAAAGGTTTGCTGCAGTAACTCTCTATGTTCTGAGATTTTGCATTCCAGGAAGTGTGAGGACATCACTATCTCTAGTATATCTTTTAGAAGCATACGTATCTCCCATGCCTGGTCTCCCTCTGGGATATTGTGTCCTATCATCAATGGAAGGAGCCTCAGGAGAGACCAGTTTTCATGGCCATTGCCCCCGATAGTTTTCTTGGAGATGTGAGTCTTTTGAATTATTTGTGGTTGGTCAGCTTTATCAGAAAATGTGTAAGGAAACTGTTTAATGGCCTTATTCAGAGAGTCCAAAGAAATATACTGCTTGGTAACCAAATCCTGAAGACTCAGTGACAGTTCTGCTGCACAATACCCTCCAAAAAGTCATGCAGGATGTCAGGTGGAAAACCATCGACCACATGAAAGTGTCTCAGATTTTCACTGAATGGACACCCTCTTTTAACACCATGATGTCTGGCCATAGCAGGGTCATGTACAACATCCTGTACATGTCTGTCATGATTCTCTTTTGTCCTTAAATGGAGTAGACCTGATCTGACCTCCTTATCCTGTATCTCATGTTGCTTACACATACAAAACCGACAGAAGTAATCGGCTGCAAAACTCTCCTGGAATCCTGCCACAGAGTGAGCCCCCAAGTTGTCTGCTGCTACATACAACACAGTGCCTTTAACACTTTCTGCTAGTTGTTCAACATAAACACCATGTTCCTCTAGGGTTGCAAGATCCTGAATGAGGGGACGAAGGATTTCTGCATAGCCATGTTCCTTCGCGGTATTAACTTTACACAAAAGTGCAAGTTGTATGGAGTGCAGAGCTGACCGATATTTGGAATCAAGGTTAGCAATCAGCCAATATACTGCGCATAGCTTGTGCTTTTTCTTGGATGTCCCCAATGGATTAGCCACTTCAAAATCATCTATATATAGCCCAAGAGTAATCCTAAACTCTTCTACATTCAAAAGAACATTTTCTTTGACGTGAGAGCCATCTCTGAATGAGAGGTATCCTTCTGATGAAAGAGTCTTTTCGTGCAGCACCTTATCCAAAATATCCTTATTGTTTAACAAAGCTTGCAACATTTTCAGTATGGGAACATACACAAATGAACTACCTCTGCAGAATTCAACTGGCATAACAACTGGAAATTTTTGCTGAAAATAAGATGCTCTCCTGCTAGCTGTTGACAGGGATCCTCCTGTATTGGTGAACTTAAGCAAGACATTACTTTGTGTAACTACACTTACAATATCATTCACTATGGTATCATCCACATCACCACAATGCTGACTGATAATCTTCTGCACTGCACTTTGTATGAGTGGCCTTGAAAGTAAATGGATCTGGTTGATCTGCTGTACAACTTCTTGTACAGCAATTTCAGATATGTGCAGGACTGTCTGCATTTTTAAAAACAGAGCAGCGAGGTTATGTTCTAGCTGAGTTTCCAAGTCCTGTGTGTCACCCAGAGACTCCTCATATTCACACTCAAAGTCATCCTGTGAAGAAACATTCTCTTCTTCGGTCCCCTCATCTGGTTGTTCAATGTTGTGTACTATTCCTGGTTTAAAATGTGGTGTAGTACTCCTACTGTGAATCCTACTTTTGTGTGCATTAAATGTTGAATATACATTGCTCTGAAAATCACAGCCTTCGTACGGACACACAACTCTTTGCTTAAGTTTTAAATGACTGCGCAAGTGTGTGAAAAACTCTGCTTCAGTGCAGGGCTCCATGTATTCACATAAGTGGCAATGGAATGCAGCTGTGGATTTACTTCTTTGCCTGTCTGATCGAGGATGCTAAACAGATAAATGCACTTTGAGTGCATTAAAAGATTTGAGTGTGCACAAGCAATCACCATGAAGACAGGGTATCGGCGGCTGCCGTGTAAAACCACCATGTTTCAGGCGACAGTGTTTCAACAACTGTCCTCTTTTATCTGTGTAAAAAATGCACTGCTTACAGGTCCACTGCATCTGCAATAGGTTATTTTAAAAGGAAATTTTTAGTGTAATTTTCCACACACAAAGAAAATGTGCACATGTGCAATAATCCATACTTATTAATTCACAATCCATATTTACTCATCAATCAATGTTGTTATTTTATCATGCCACTCTTCTTTGCTTTTACTTTACTATTATCATATTATTATTACTATTATTACTATTCTATTTTTATCATCAGTATTGTAGCATTATATACCATAAAAAGTATTTATGGTATATAGTGCTACATCTGAAACAAAATAGCTATCTTTTAAAGACAGCTATGCTGTTTGGGATCCATGAGAAAAAGAAATAACAGTGTTGCACTGAAACATAAATACACAACTGATTCAGTCATATAACATTAAGGACCTTGCATAAGGATCCGGCTGGATATCACATACGCCCTCTCTGGGATTTGAACCCCGGTCTCTTGTTTCCCGCCGAATTGCAAGTGAAAATTTCGAGGAACCGAGTGTTTCCAGTGTTTCGGGAAGAGTTAACGTTAACCTTCGTTCTCTGGATCTCTCTCGGTTTACATCATACAAACATTCATGTTTTTCCCCCGCTACGTTCAACAAATATCAGCGTAGTGGTCGACAGAAAAAAAGACAGAAAAGGCATTAACACCACGTTAGCCTAGCACTAGCTTAGCGACCGCATTAGCGATGTTAGCTTAGTAATAGTTTAGTACATTTCTAAGACAAAAAGCTCACCAAGACGGTTGGAAGGTCATCTACTCAATATGTTCAGTGGTCGTATCGTCCACTTTTACAGTCACTCCCCACCCCACCCGGTTATGACCGTTTTATTAATTTCTGAGTGGTGTTTCTCTTCTCCCTCTCTCGGAAGAGTACCGGGACAGCCACCAAGACATTTCTCAACTTGTGCAGTGTTTGCTAGCTAAGTTAATATGAAACAAATGATAGCTTGCGTTATAACAGAAGAACAGTTATATCAAATTCACACACACTTATTATTTGTTTGATAACTTACCTCACTGTTCTTTACATGAAGAGATCCTCGAATTGCAGTCAAATATGTCGGCACGGTGTCTGGGCGCGAGACTGTCCACTGACTTCTACTGCACATGCGCACATCTGATTGCTTTTAGGATACGTTAGAAAATACTCGCTTCATTCATTTGTTTAAGTCTGCCATTTTGGTGTCTCCTCTGTTTAGTTTTCGAACCTTTTCCTGGCACTACCTTGTAAGTGTTCCTGCTCCATCTGAAGCTTTTCAACCCAGTGGTGTGGTGGAAGATCACACCATTTGAATCACAGGGAATGGTTTGGGTTTTGCTTGGGTCTGTCTAGTCAAAGTGTAATAATCACACTCACTCTGTTCCAGCAACATTATTATTCACTTTTCTAATCTGTGATTGCCCCTTAACTCATTATCAAGCAGAGGATTTACTCTTATTTACCATTATTAACCTTCCTGTTAAAATAATAATAATGTTTTATTTATATAGCACCTTTCTCAAACACAGTGTCATTTAACGATCAGAATTTATGCCAATTACAAGTGGCAATAACTTTGGTTTGAGGATAGACCTTCATTTACTGAATGATGCCTACAGGATCAAATCACACAACATAATTCTCCCATAGACAGAGACAGCTGCCAATCCATCAGCTCACACACTTACCAGGTCCAGGAGGGTGTGGGGTGTGTTATATGTGCTATAGTTCTTATTCAGTGATGCTAAAGATAAAAAATGTAGCAGACTGCAGATAGTTCCTTTAATGTTTCAGATATCATTGGAAATACATTAAAGAACTTCTGACCTCTGGCATGCACAGCCTTAAAGGGTGACTGTTGTTTGAGTTTGGGGCTGTGGGATGGCCCAGTGGGCAGTGAGTCTTTCATGCTTCTTATGAGTTGGGACATAAGAAGACAGTGATAAATTCTGAATATATCTTGGCATGCTCTGCCCTGGTCTGACTGTGATACTATTTATTTAGACTAAGACCTAATCTTATGATCGTGATATACTTTGTTTTGTTTTGATAAACATGTGCCAGACATGGACAGTTTCTTCTTCCTTGGAAACTCTTTAAGCCACTTGTGAACACATTAACCACCACGTCTGCTTCTGCTGACGTTTTTTGTTTACCAGTAAATAACACTACACTTACAGCTTTCTTCTCTATAAATCAGCTTCTCTATAAATCAGCTTTCTTCTCTCTAAATCCTCCCTGTTAATCTCAGTAAATTTTGAAGAGTTTTACTATTTAATCACCGTCTCTGAATGGTACTTTGGCAGTCTATTCCCTGAATTCAGCTCAGAGGTGGCGGCAGCAGGGCGTCTCAAGCTTCATCTCTGAGTTAACCTGAAAATTCTTACTGCCAGATAACAGTGACTTAATAAACCTAGTCAACATGGGACTGCACTTCATCCTACAGCATCTGTATAAATCAGGGACTAATGTGAGGCTCCTGTTCAGGGACTTCAGTTCGGCCTTCAGCACCATCGTCCAAACACTCCTCCAGACCAAACTGACCCAGCTCTCTGTTCCTAGCTATATCTGTCAGTTGATCACCAGCTTTCTGACAGATAGGCAACAGCTAGTGAAACTGGGGAAATCCACAACAAACAGCCGTACCATCAGCACCGGTGCCCCCCAGAGTTGCGTCCTCTCTCCACTGCTCTTCTCTCTTTACACCAATGACTGCACCTCTACTGATCCATCTGTCAAGCTCCTGAAATTTACGAACGACACTACAGTCATCGGCCTCATCCAGGATGGTGATGAGCACTGCAAGAACAGTGGAGTCATTCCTGGGCACCACCATCTCTCAGGACCTGAAGTGAGACACTAACATTGACTCCATTGTGAAAAAGGCCCAAAAAAGATTGTACTTTCTTTCAACCTGCCACAGGAGCTGCTAAAACAGTTCTACTCAGCAGTCATTGAGTCTATTCAGTGCAGTTCTATAACTGTCTGGTTTGGCTCAGCTACAAAGTCAGACATTAGAAGACTACAGAGAACAGTTAGGGCAGCTGAAAGGATTATTGGTGCTCCCCTGCCCACCCTTCAAGAACTGTATGCATCCAGAGTGAGGAAAAGAGCTCAGAAAATCACTCTGGACCCCTCACATCCAAGCCATCTCCATTTTGAACTTTTGCCATCTGGCCGGTGCTACAGAGCGCCAAATACTAGGACAGCCAGGCACAAGAACAGTTTCTTCACCCAAGCAATCTACCTCATGAACAGTTAAATGTTCCCCCAATTGTGCAATAAAATATGTGCAATACCAACCCAGTCTCATGCCATTACGTGCAACAGTCACGCAATTTAATCTATTGATTCGTACACACTGACACTAATGGCCCATTTTTTTCGTGACAGACAGCATGACTTTCAAACTAATTCACTTCTATGGGAATTGTCTTTCGTACCTGTAACACGTTTGTGAAGGTTTTTTTAAAATAATTGCCCTACCGAGTAAACAGTGCAAGTAACGTTAATGCAACAAAATGCATCAGTGATAAAGAAAAAAAGTTTAAGCTACTCATGCAGCCGGCTATTATTAAACCACCCAACTTACCAGACGTAGTTTGATGGGTTTTCCCCCCTTCTTCTTCTTCTTCTTCTTCTTCTTCTTCTTTAGTCTTCTTAGTTTACACCAACGTTTATGGAGCATTACCGCCTCCTAAGGTTTTTGTGTTTGTTTTTTTATTTTTTTATTTATACAAACGTGTTACAGGAACGATTCACTCTATCATCGGGTCCACTATTAACCATCCTGTTACAATAATAATAGTATTTTATTTATGTTGCATCTTTCTCAAAATCAGTGTCACTTAATGATCAAATTTTATGCTAATTAGAAGTAGTAATTAATTTTATTGTTCAAGGATAGACCTTCTGTTACTAAAGGATCAAATCACAAAACATAATCCTCCCATAGACAGAGACAGGTACCAGTTCATCATCTCACACTCTTACCAGGACCAGGAAGGTGTGGGGTGTGGGGGGTGTTATATGTGCTATAGTTCTTAGAGAGGCAGATTCAGTGATGCAGGAAATAAAAAATGTAGCAGACTGCAGTTAGAACCTTTAATGTGTTTCATGTGAAGATTGAAGACTAAACTTTCAAACATGATAGAGATAAAATTAGAATAATAGCCTACATATTAATCCTCACTTAAAGAGAGAGCAGTGAGGAGGAAGTGAGATTTACATTAACAGGACTGAAGAGTTTCATTTCTCCCAGAATAGAGCAGAAATTTCACCAGATGTTCAACTTCCTTCAGTCAAACTCACTGAAGCACAACACACAGCACTGAATCTACAGCTAATCCCACTCTCTCATCACACTGATCATCACTATTAACTGGAATAAAAGAACAGACAACGTCCAAAACTCAGCTTTATTTCAGCAAAAACTACAGGAAGAGCAACAGGACAGTGAAGAGAGTAAAGACAGAAATGTCAGCATTGTGTAGAATTGAAACTCTATTTAGGATGGATGATAAGCAGCTCTATGTTAAACTCTAGCTTGGATCCACTAGCCTTCACACTGACTCTTTCTGAACGTGACTGGATGATTGGCGTTGTTATGGGAGACCTTACAGCTGAACTCCTCCCCCTTTTCCCAGAGGTCTTTGCTGAGGGTCAGGGTGCTGCTGCGGCTGTAACGGCCACTCTTCTCTTCTTCCGCACTGGTCAGAACCCCGGTGTTCACCTGGGAGCCGTCCACTGTCCAGCTCACCAGCGCCCCCTGTGGAGAGTAGCCAGACAGCAGGCAGAGCAGCGAGGCCGATCCTTCAGACAGCTGCAGAGGAGACGGAGGGAGCAGAGACACGGAGGGATTCACCACAGAACCCGCTGAAAAAGAGAAACACACACACACACAGATACACACACACACAAAGATACACACACACACAGATACACACACACACACACACACACAGACACACACACACACACACACACAGTTAGAAAGGATTCTGAAATATTTCTGTAACTTTGTGGAACTGACTGATCTTACAGAGTAATGAAGTCTAATAAAGTCTGACTTCATGACTGAGTTTCATTGAGTACTTTATTATTTGACCTCAGTTTCAGTGCAGAGACAAAACAAACATGTTCCACACTGTAATTTATCTGGAAAAATCATTTTTCATAACAAGTCTTATTACTTTATACTTCAAACCTTCAGCATATTTAACTGCAGCAAATACAAATGTAGCTGATTACAGAAATATTCATTGTTTAACACAAACACACACAGCAGCTAACATCTGGATTTTACATCAGCACAAAGTCACTATATTTATTAAATGTTTATTATAGAGTAACTGCAGAGTTATTACATGTTGAATATATAGCAAGTGTGTCATTATTACATATTTAACATCAATTATTGTGTATTTGTTGAATGTTCAAGAACATTTCTATGGGATCTGTTCTGATACTGAAATGTATTCCTCAACACAGCATAATAATACACAATAAAATCAATGATGTAATTCTAAACATAAATAATCTAGTTTAAGTTTATTTATTCA
>NC_080728.1:20067500-20077500 GCF_019097595.1 Hemibagrus wyckioides
ACACACACACACACTGTGGACCAGAGAAAACACACCACACTAACTCACTAATACACACACACACACACACACACACTGTGGACCAGAGAAAACACACCACACTAACTCACTAATACACACACACACACACACACACACACACTGTGGACCAGAGAAAACACACCACACTAACTCACTAATACACACACACACACACACACACTGTGGACCAGAGAAAACACACCACACTAACACACTAATACACACACACACACACTGTGGACCAGAGAAAACACACCACACTAACACACTAATACACACACACACACACACACTGTGGACCAGAGAAAACACACCACACTAACACACTAATACACACACACACACACACACACTGTGGACCAGAGAAAACACACCACACTAACTCACTAATACACACACACACACACACACACACACACTGTGGACCAGAGAAAACACACCACACTAACTCACTAATACACACACACACACACACTGTGGACCAGAGAAAACACACCACACTAACTCACTAATACACACACACACACACACGCACACACTGTGGACCAGAGAAAACACACCACACTAACTCACTAATACACACACACACACACACACACACACACACACTGTGGACCAGAGAAAACACACCACACTAACTCACTAATACACACACACACACACACACACACTGTGGACCAGAGAAAACACACCACACTAACTCACTAATACACACACACACATACACACACACACACACACACTGTGGACCAGAGAAAACACACCACACTAACTCACTAATACACACACACACATACACACACACACACACACACACACACTGTGGACCAGAGAAAACACACCACACTAACTCACTAATACACACACACACACACACACACTGTGGACCAGAGAAAACACACCACACTAACACACTAATACACACACACACACACACACACTGTGGACCAGAGAAAACACACCACACTAACACACTAATACACACACACACACACACACACACACTGTGGACCAGAGAAAACACACCACACTAACTCACTAATACACACACACACACACACACACACACACTGTGGACCAGAGAAAACACACCACACTAACTCACTAATACACACACACACATACACACACACACTGTGGACCAGAGAAAACACACCACACTAACACACTAATACACACACACACACACACACACACACACACACTGTGGACCAGAGAAAACACACCACACTAACTCACTAATACACACACACACATACACACACACACACTGTGGACCAGAGAAAACACACCACACTAACTCACTAATACACACACACACACACACACTGTGGACCAGAGAAAACACACCACACTAACACACTAATACACACACACACACACACACACTGTGGACCAGAGAAAACACACCACACTAACACACTAATACACACACACACACACACACACACTGTGGACCAGAGAAAACACACCACACTAACTCACTAATACACACACACACACACACACACACACACACACACTGTGGACCAGAGAAAACACACCACACTAACTCACTAATACACACACACACATACACACACACACTGTGGACCAGAGAAAACACACCACACTAACACACTAATACACACACACACACACACACACACACACACACTGTGGACCAGAGAAAACATACCACACTAACTCACTAATACACACACACACATACACACACACACACACACACTGTGGACCAGAGAAAACACACCACACTAACTCACTAATACACACACACACACACACACACACACACACACACTGTGGACCAGAGAAAACACACCACACTAACTCACTAATACACACACACACATACACACACTGTGGACCAGAGAAAACACACCACACTAACACACTAATACACACAACTTTAATATTTATTAAATAAATCCACTGTCATATAAACACCAGAGACGAACAGACAGTGGAGGATCAAACCCCAGAAGGGGTGTGTTTATTGAGGTAGAATACGGGTAGAGATAGGAGTGTGGAGGATACTCAGCTGTAAGAATAGAGAACTGGAAATCAGAGCTGAGGGGAGATGAAGACGTACGGAGGTAAGTGGAGTCTGGGAGAGCAGCAATCTGACTGATATGCGGAGAAGGGAATGATAGCAGTGGAGGTGAATAGGTATAGGCAAAGTAGCTCGGAGGCTAAAGCTAACATAAGGCACCGTAGCCGAGAGTCGGTGCCAAAAACGAGACCAAACGGGGATGAACTGAAGGAAGTGTTCTTAAATAGGGGAGTGGAGGTGATTAACTAATGTGGTGCAGGTGATCTAAATCAATACTCGGGAGAATGAGTGCGCTGGCGAGGTGTCGGGTCCGGCGTGCCTGTGACATCCACATTATAGAGCTGAGACTCACAATTAACTGAACATGTCTTAATTATTAACAAACACTGAAAAAAATGATTCATTGAATTTACACAATTTTTTTAAGTTAAGTGGTTGCAATCAATTTATTTTAGCTACATTTAAATAAATACATTTAGTTCACTGACTTTATTAAACTAAATTTATTTATTCACAAGTAGCTAAAATAAATTGATTGCAACCACTTAACTTAAAAAAATTGAGTAAATTCAATGAATCATTTTTTTCAGTGAACCAATAGATAAAGATGAAGTTCCTTAAACATTCTTTAACAAGTTTAAACCAGAGAATTACATAAAATAATGACAAAATGAACAGGGTTTTTAAAATATATTAATTCATCTAAAATCTATACAGATGACCCTGAGTTATACAGCAGTTTGTGTGAAACATCTCAATGATTCTTTATTTGTAACTAGATGACATTAATTAGAAACTCTGTAAGGCACTGGGTTGAATTTCTACATTAATTATTAACACCAGTGATTTGCAGTTTCTTGATTTGATTGAATGTGAAATGGAAAAAATGTTTTTCTGTAGAGATTTCACAAAAACACTGCAACATCAGCAGCACAGTCAACAACCTGAGCACAACAACAACCACACAGAAACTCTGACCAGTCCTGCCTGCTCCTGACCAGTCCCAAACTTCTGCTCAAAGTATCTCCAATCTCACCCACTCCTACATGAAGTTTAACCCTTCATACCCTCTCTTACTGACTCCTGCAGAATAACTGACCAATCCTGTCCACTGAAGCAGAAACTCTGAGAAACTCCACCACACCAACTCCTGCAAAAAACTTTGATCAATCCCACCGTCTCTTGAAGAACATTTGTCCAATCCCATCTGCTCCATTTCTCCAATTCAAACCAATTCTGCCCAAGCAAGCTCAGAAAACTCGGGGTCTCAGTATGAGAGCTGACTTCACTTCACCAAACTCTCATAAACTGGGTTAACTGGTATCATGATGTGGGTTTACATCTCGTTAAGGTGATCCAGACTTTCCTCATCAAGTCCTGTTCACATTCACTGTAAAAAGATCAGATCTCACACTGCTTCAGATGCTTGTTGGAAAAGCTGGAGATGGATCGTGTTAAAGCTTTATATTTTACTGCAGAAGAACAAGAATATGAGGTATACAATAACCACAAAAAGCAATACTGTCACTGCTGCAGGGTGTGGGGCAAAAAAGAACTGACTGTGTAAATGAGTGAGGGCATTTTATTTAATTTCACATCACACTTGATAATATAAAAATATGATAAAGCTGGAAAAGACATTTAAATACGTTCAGAATTTATTTGCTTAAGGAAGGATTCATGATTTCTACACTGATTTCTATACTGGCTCCTCCCCCCAGTACCAGGGGAGCTCGTTTTAAACAGGTAACAGAAGAATTGGTCAGTAAATGCCAGTCTCACAGCCCTGCCCTCTGATTGGTCCACAGTGACAGGATGCAGCAAATCATGGTCATTAAATCATTAAATGGTTTTGTGCCATTTAAAGAACTGATGTTTTTTTGTCCTCAGTATTTTTTTCACAGTCGCTTATGTTAGAAAAGTGTCTACGTTTACATTGGGGCATTGGCGGCTCAAGTGGTTAAGGCTCTGGGTTGTTGACCGGAAGATCAGGGGTTCAAGCCCCAGCACCACCCCGTTGCTGCTGGTGGGCCCTTGAGCAAGGCCCTTAACCCTCTCTGCTCCAGGGGCGCCGTATCAAGTCTGACCCTGCGCTCTGGCCCCAACCTCCAAGGATGGGAAAGACAGACTTTCAGTGTGCTGTAATGTATATGTGACAAATTTCATGAGTCCATTTCATGAGTCCTTCACCACCAGGGTGCAGTGTGACATCATACAGATGTGGTTTAAGAATGCTCGTCAGAGGGACAGGAATCCCGTGACGACTCCGAGGAAAGACGAGACCAGTAGGTGGCAGTCGTGTTTCGTGTACATTGAAATTGATCAACATAACGTGGTGCAATTGGTGTATGATATCAAAGTACCACAAAAGCTATTTAAAAGCATACGGAGCAGTCTGTTCTTGCAGTAGGCTACTCTGATGTCTGATGGTCTGAGAAGCGCTGCATGAAGTCAAACACATTAAATGATGTGCTTGGCCACGGCATTTCTCTCAGAAGCAGATTAAAACAAGCAACAAAGAAAGTAAACGTGTGGAATTCATATTTAACATTTTCAGCGGTGAGTTTTTAATGTCATAACTTCATGGTGTGAGGTTTTATTGCGTGTGATGGAAGTGGGAAGAACGCGTTGCCCTGCAGGCAGCTGAACCTGGAGCGCGAGCATCCATCAGGATACGTTTAAAAAATATCTTAATATTCTACAAATGCGCCCTTCTTCTACTTATGCACTTGTTTTGAGTGTAATAGTTAAAACATATTGTGCCTAAAAGCTATTTTAAGCTATTGTTATAATATTATAGCAATATGTAAAAATTTGTTTATGGACTGGTCAAATGGCTCTATCATTGAACGTTTGATCGTTACTGTAGCACTTATATATTATCTTATGTCACGTTTATATATTCTCTAAAACACTTCTAAATATGAAATATATCTATCTATCTGAACATGGTCTCTGTTTAATAATCACTGCGGTATCTCCCTCCCGCAGCCCGCTGCTATGTACAGTCCTGTAAACTCGTGCACTCTGAAGCTCGCTGGACCGAACAAGCAGATGTGCGTCCGCTGACTTTTGTTGCTTAAGGGTCAGTGCAAGTTTTTGATTTGACATCTTTTATTAGCTGATTTTTAAGAAATGCAAAACTTCTGTCAGGGAAACCTGTTTAATGTCTGTAAGCAAAGACCTATCCACACCTATTCACATTTATGTAAGTCCACCTAGAGTATAAATTTTAATAAAATAACATTTAGTAAAATTATTACATGGATGCTACAGTATTGGGACAATAAAAGCTTTCCCTTACCGACCCCTAACCCTACCCAGTAAATACTTTATTCTTAATAAAGACTCAATAGGCTCGATAAGGATCGTTTGATTCTTACCTGCAATTATCTTGTCATGTTCATATTTTTGTCTAAAACACATCTAAATATGAAATATATCTACAGTGAACATGTTAAATAAAAAAATTGGAATGTAGTCTAGATCCAGATATCCTGTTTTTTTAGCCTCTGCCTAATATAATATAGTTATATTGTAATATTTGTTCATTTTTTCACCCCTTAAAACTAGGCTACAGTCTGAAGGATTGTAGTAATGTGATTTAAAGGCTAAACAGTTGCAGTTTGTATAGTGCACGTTTCAGTGTGTGAAGTCGACCGCACCCAACGCCATCTGGGGGTTTTGTATATTGAGGCATTAAGCAGATGTTTTTTTATCCAAAGGGATTCGCAAAAATTCTCTCTTTTTTAATTTTCATATCCAAATGGGCTGAATTGATGAAACATTTATTTATACAATATATTGTTATATATAAACCTAACCTTTTGTAACTTAATTTAATACCTCTCCTATAATGTGCTTTGCCAGCGGATGAGTTAACCTCTCTCCAGCGCTTATTTCCAGCAAGCGACAGAGATGATAAAATGCTTGAGAGCCACATTCTTGAAGTTTACTCTTTTTTTCCTGCTTGAAACCTGCATTGAACATAACTTACGTTATCGTCCGCCGTTATACATACAGTATATCCGTTATACTGTACTGTTTATATTGTGTGATTGCCTACATTTTAGTTTAACACCATGAACTCCAATTTACACTTAATTTTCTTATTTTTGTTTGCATTTTTCGGTGTTGGAATCTTACTTCCCACATTCATCCGAGTTTATGTAGCGCATTTCTTTGACATTAAATGGCATATAAAAAAGCTTTACAGGAGCCTCCGCCTACTACAGTAGTTTTGATATACTATCTGATTTAATATTGTTCGTTAATTGTTTCACAGCTTAAATATACATTAATATACATAGACAGCAGGATGTTTCTGAGGCGATCTCTTCGCCTTTCTTCCCCAAAGAGGTGCTAAATGTAATTTCCATGTAAAACCCGGTTCGAGCCGTGTTCAGACGATCTGAGATATCTTCCCCCACAATGCTTCTCCCACACTGACTTTTAGGGTTGGGGAGGGTCTACTCTCATGAGTTAGATTGTCAATCATGGACAAGGACATGCACAGAAGGATCCCTATTTATAGGGATAGACATTAGGGTAAACTGGTTACAGGTGACACAATCAGGAGAGAGAACAATAGGTCAGGCATTACTCGAAAGACACACAAAAAAGCAGGCTTCGCGGGTTCACCTGCCAGCGCCCTCCTCAGGCCTGGCAGGGAACAGTCCAGCAGTTCCTGACTGTAGTATCTTTTAGTTCTTCAAACCAGAACTTTTCGATGGCAGCAATTAAATCAGTCTTCCTAGTTGGTTTTGCTGTTTTTCTAATATAGTCTTTCATAGCATGCCACACCATCTCAATGGGATTCATATCAGGGGATTCGGCTGGAGTCTTGACCCAGTCAATGCCCTCTGCTGCAATGACTTTTCTTGCAGCAGTGTGCTTCGGGTCATTGTCCTGGAAAAAACGGTGGTGGACTCCGAAGTTTTCCCTGATGTATGGGGCGGCGGTTTCTTTTATGATAGCTTCCTCGAAGAAAGACCGGTCCATTATCCCTTCAAATATTGCAATCGGTCCTGGTCCAAGTCTGGATATTGCCCCCAAACATGAACTTTCAAAGGATGCTTTGGTTTTGGTTTGAACACACGTCTTCCTCTTTTACAAAACGACATAGTGGCAAAGCGATCCAAAGCCACCATTGTTTCATCAGTGAAAATTACGTCGTCAAACAGCTCCTTCCCCTCGATCCATTTTTGAGCTTGTTGAAGTCGAAGCTCTTTATTTGTGTCTCGGATCATGGGACAATGTTGAGTTTTCCCATACCTCCATCCACAAGTTTTTGTCTGACACTGCATATGGATCGCTCATGCGACATTATGTCGCTAATGTCCACACCAAAGTCATGAAATGGTCCATTTTCAGAAGACTCTAGACTCGGAGTCTCCAAAAGAGTCGACATCAATACAGGACTGTCGCCAGCATCAACCGGACCGTCTGTGGAGGTGGACTGATCTGTTGTCGGCGGACGAGACGGGGGTGCCTTTTCTTTCAAACACTCTTCCAACCAGCCTACTCTTGCCTCCAAATTCAGAAACTTTCGTGGGAATGCCATTAACTCGTGCTTCAAAACTTTCACTATGGCGGGACACTGGTTTTTAATCAGTGCAGCCTGAAGAAACCAACGTTAAGAGTAATTTTAATACATTTATTACAACATGGACATGTACATGAGTGCTTATCAGTGTTACAATAAAAACAATTACATACCGATTTCTTTTTTACAAGCCATGGTTTGTTCTCCTTTCCTGATTTCTGTAGAGACATTTTGATGGTTAACACAGAAGTGCAACACAAACTGAACAAGAAATGGTGTAAATAAAAATACTTTCCTACCCTTTGTTTTTTGCTAGCGCAAATGGCGACTTTCTTATAGAATGTCTTTGCCTCCATGTCTGTTGTGAGATTAAATTTTCTAACAGTTTAGTACCACGGGTCGATGTGCAGCAACCAAATAAGTGACACTTTTACATGAACTGCAAATGCATACACTGTACATTGGCTAGTTTGATGCAGCATTTTATAGCTTAGGATCTCCCCCCAAAAGATAGTGTGAATGTTTTGGTATTAACTGCATTTACAAAACAAAACCGATTTACCAGTTGAAAAGACTGTGAAATGGTTAGGACAACCGCCTGATGCTTGTTTTTTTCAAAGCCCATTCAGATGTATAACTTTTAAAGATAAAAATGTTTAGGACAACTACGTAGTGTAGTAATGTAAAATAAAGTGCCTAATTCATGTTTAAGTATTTATTGGGTAGGGTTCGGGGTCTATGTGAGGAGGGATTTCATTGTCATAATAATGCAGCATCCACTTTATTATTTTTATAAATATAATCTTTTATACTCTGTTCATTATATCCTGTTAATCTACAAAAATACTGACGTGCAAATAGTGTCTGCCAATATATATGTGACTTTTGTGATTTACTGTTTTCTGCATAAACTCATCCTACATAATGTAAAGAACATTCAGTGAAAATATAATCTTGATATCCTTAATATTGAATATTAACAAGATCATGTAAAAGATCATAATCATACTGAAATTAATGGTTAAATTCAAACTTTGATGCTCCTTATCTCAGAATTTGATTTCTGGGTTTTCACAGGCAGGGTAACACAGCATGTAATTACTATTTAACACTTATTGAAAATGTAATACTTTTAAGAAATAAACTGGAAACGGGATCTTCTCAGGTTCATTCAACTATTTTGAGTAAGTAGCATCTATTTGTGCAACTATATTGCAACTATTTGCACTTAGTGAAAATCGCGTCCATTTTACTTGGTGTAAGTAGCATCTACAACTATATGCACTTAGTAAAAACAGCGTCCATACCTAATAAAATGTGCTATTTTCACTTAGCGCAAATCTATCACTATTTGCACTTGTAATTACACTTGTAGTGTAAAAAAAACGTATCAAAGCCATTTGCACTTAGTGTGAATAGTATCTAATGCTATTTGAATTTGGCGTTAATAGGCGCTAAATAGCTGTCTGAGGAAAAAAGCTAAATAGCTTTCAGAGATGCAAATACGGTCATTTTAAAAAAGTTAAAATAACAGTATTAAACTCATGCAATATAGGGATTAAGTTGTACTGTTTTATTTATAAAGCCATATACATCAACGTGTTTGGAGTAATGTGAACAAGCAGATGTTCAAAGCAGATAAGTTATACCTACCTTATTATTAAAACAGGTAGATGCACATGCAATGAGTAAAGTTTCACTTTTATGCGTATTCTCAACGTAGCTTAATGCATTAAGTAGTTTTATTAATACATTAATTTCACTATTCACAAATAGGCCTAATATATTATTCATCACTCTAAACACGTTAATGTAAATAATGACATTATTCTCAAAATATTACGAATTTAATCCCGTATTGCTACGAATATTGTGATTTTTACTTTATTCTCATAGTGTAAACTTTATTCGCGAAATATTACTACTTTGTCACAAAATTTTGCATTATAATGACTTTAATCTCAAGAGGTTTTCCATTTTAATTTTTATCTTTGCACAGGCATCTTTAAAGTTGAACAAAAAAAGTTATGCGCAGATGGCAGGACAACACCAGCGCAATTAAGTATTTACAAAGCACATAAAAATACTTCGCAGCTTTACACTAAATTTATACATATTCATTTAAAATGTAAAAATTATTATATATGTATTAAAGTATTAATATATATATATATATATATATATATATATATATATATATATATAAACTGTGTCTATTTCTTTCAGAATTTATTGTGGATGTTTTCTCACAATCACTACATTACATGTGCAGTCAACAAATTTATTGAACACTTTTTAATGTAACGTGATAAATTACAATCGTATTTAACAATAGTATGAAGACTACATAGCAAACTTTGAGTGATTATACTGTATAATGT
>NC_080728.1:20082500-20095000 GCF_019097595.1 Hemibagrus wyckioides
TCTGTATGCCTCGGGATGGGTAGAAGAAGGGAAACAAGTGGAAAGTAATTAGCGTAGCTGCTGTTCATAATATTAGCAGCACTAGATGATAATGTGTATTTAATCAGATGTACTGGAGCACAAGGTTATGGGATGTGTTAAATGTATGCCAGGATAAAGAGATAAGTCTTTAGTCCATGTTTAAACTGGGAGACTGTGTCTGAGCCCCGAACACTGTCAGGAAGACTATTCCAAAGTTTAGGAGCTAAATACGAAAACGCTCTACACCCTTTTGTAGACTTTGATATTCTGGGAACTACCAGAAATCTAGAATTTTCAGATCTTAAGTAATGTAGCAGATTGTAGCGTGTCAGAAGACCGGAGAGATACGTGGGAGCGAAACCAATTAGAGCCTTGAATGTAAGTAGTGCTAGTTTATAATCAGTTCTAAGTTTAACAGGTAGCCAGTGCGGGGATGATAATATTGGGGTTATATGATCATATTTTCTTGATCTGGTAAGAACTCTGGCGGCTGCATTCTGGACTAACTGTAGCTTGTTTATTGAAGATGCAGGACAACCACCTAGTAATGCATTACAGTAGTCCAGTCTGGAGGTCAGGAATGCATGAACTAGTTTTTCTGCATCAGATACAGATAAAATGTTCCTAAGCTTGGCAATATTTCTAAGATGGAAGAAGGCTGTTTTTGTGATATTGGAAATATGATTTTAAAAGGATAAGTTGCTGTCTAATATTACGCCCAGGTCTTTCACTGTTGAGCTAGTAGTAACAGTACATCCTTCTAAAAGCAAGCTGAATTGTGAGAGCTTCTGTGTATTGGTTTTTGGACCAATAAGTAATATCTCTGTCTTATCAGAATTTAATAATAGGAACTTATCGGTCATCCAATCTTTATTATCTTTAACACACTCAGTTAATCTAGACAATTTACATAATTCATCTGGTTTTGATGAGATATATAACTGGGTATCATCAGCATAACAATGGAAACTAATCCCATGCCTTCTAATGATGTTACCCAAGGGAAGCATGTATACTGAAAAAAGCAGAGGTCCTAAAACTGACCCTTGTGGGACCCCGTATTTCACTGGCACTACACTGGACAGTTCTCCATTTAAATCTACAAAAAGGTATCGATCAGACAGGTAGGATCTAAACCATTTTAATGCCTGTCCCTGCATACCTGTGTGATTTTGTAAGCAATCTATGAGAATAAACTATAGACTATAAACACTAAAACTATATATATATATATATGTAAAACTATAAAACTGTATATCTTAAGAATTTCAGGATTATGAAACCCTAAAAGATCCTTTCACAATACGAGTCCTGATCTCCATGAGATCCCTGAAGAACGGTGATGTTTTACTAATCCCTCATTGTGGTCATCTTGAATTGATCCTGCCCCAGAGCAGGTTAGCTGTGTACAGTATGTTGCCATGGCGATCTACCCAGCTTAAAATCTGTGAGAGTGTAACTTTGGGTTATGAGTTTAACTCTGAAATCCTGCTTTGTGGTACATCCTATGATTATTTAAAGGGAGTAGTGTGAGTACAAACAGCTGAGTGTCATTAGTAATCTGGTGACTGTGAACAGCTTGACTGGAGGTCATGTGATGAAGTTGCAGGCTGAGGATCATGGGAGTTGTATATAAATCAGTGTTGTGACAGTGAAGGTGGGTTTCATTCACAGAGGTTTTGTTCCATTTGAAGAACTACAGCTTTTTTGTCCTCTGAATATTTTCCCACAGTAGCTTCTGTTAGAAAAGTGTCTACATTTACACGAGTCCTTCACCACCAGGGTGCAGTGTGACACCATAAATACATTCAATACTGAAATCAGGCAGCTCCTAAACAGCTGGAAATTCCATGGAAGACAGGATTCATGATTCCAGCAGGATCCAGGAATTGTTTGGACTATTCTGGTCTCACAAAGTTAGGAATACTCTGTATCTGTGGGATTGTCCTCCTAGTACTGATGCTCCTCTATCTCAAATCAAATTTAGTAAATTAAGTGTAAATCGACTTCTTATAAAGTTTCACACAGTTTTTCTGTAGTAGTGTTGAAGACGTGGAGAGTGTTCCAGATTGAAAAGAATGTGATGAATGATGCTTGATTTCATGACTGTGTCTGTGTAATAATTAAGTTAGAATAAGGTTCATGATATGGTGTATGAAAAGAGTCAAACTTCAGAAGACAATTTATATTATATCCAGAGCTGTTTAAATGCAGGGTCCAGAGAGAGAAAAAGACACAGAGAGAGAGAGAGAGAGAGAGAGCAGTGAGGTGTAAGTGAGATTTGCATGAACAGGACTGAATAGTTTCATTTTTCCCAGAATAGCAATTGGTGGTCCATGCTTCAGTGCTCTGTGAGTGTTTATAGCCCTGTGACTTTAACACTTCATGACTGAGAGCTGCTGCTCAGCAACTTCACCCACAGCAACCATGACTTTGATCAGCGTCTTCATCTGCACACTGGCCCTCTGGACTCAAGGTGAGAGTTTAACATCAACTCACAGCCTCACACACTTCATTTCATACTAATTCTACACCACTTTAGAGCACAGAAACACAATCTATGTTTCTCTTCAGGATCCAGAGGTCAGGTGACTGTGACTCAGACTCCTTCAGTGCAAACTGTTGCTCCAGGAAACACCGTCACCATCAACTGTAGAACCAGTAGCAGTGTGTATAGTGGTAACCGTCTCGCCTGGTACCTGCAGAAACCTGGAGAAGCTCCTAAACTCCTGATCTACTGGGCTACTAGCTTACAGTCAGGGACTCCAGCTCGTTTCAAAGGCAGTGGATCTAATACTGACTTCACTCTGACCATCAGTGGAGTCCAGACTGAAGATACAGGAGATTACTACTGTCAGAGTGGACATGTGATCAGTAGTAGCTATGTGTTCACACAGTGTTAGAGCGTGGTACAAAAACCTCGGTCAGTGAGAGTACACAGAGAAGCACTGCTGCAGCTGGGAGAGACTGCAGGTGCTGAGGGGGAGGATGTGATACAGCACAATGACACACACTGTGGACCAGAGAAAACACACCACACTAACACACTAATACACACACACACACACACACATACACACACACACACACACACACACTGTGGACCAGAGAAGACACACCACACTAACTCACTAATACACACACACACACACACACACACTGTGGACCAGAGAAGACACACCACACTAACTCACTAATACACACACACACACACACACACACACTGTGGACCAGAGAAGACACACCACACTAACTCACTAATACACACACACACACACACTGTGGACCAGAGAAGACACACCACACTAACTCACTAATACACACACACACACACACTGTGGACCAGAGAAGACACACCACACTAACTCACTAATACACACACACACACACTGTGGACCAGAGAAGACACACCACACTAACTCACTAATACACACACACACACACACACACACTCACTGTGGACCAGAGAAAACACACCACACTAACACACTAATACACACACACACACACACACACTGTGGACCAGAGAAAACACACCACACTAACTCACTAATACACACACACACAAACACACACTGTGGACCAGAGAAAACACACCACACTAACTCACTAATACACACACACACAAACACACACTGTGGACCAGAGAAAACACACCACACTAACTCACTAATACACACACACACACACACACACACAGACACACTCACTGTGGACCAGAGAAAACACACCACACTAACTCACTAATACACACACACACACACACACACATACACACACTGTGGAACAGAGAAAACACACCACACTAACTCACTAATACACACACACACACACACACACACTGTGGACCAGAGAAAACACACCACACTAACTCACTAATACACACACACACACACACACACACTCACTGTGGACCAGAGAAAACACACCACACTAACTCACTAATACACACACACACACACACACACACACACTGTGGACCAGAGAAAACACACCACACTAACTCACTAATACACACACACACACACACACACACACACTGTGGACCAGAGAAAACACACCACACTAACACACTAATACACACACACACACTCACTGTGGACCAGAGAAAACACACCACACTAACTCACTAATACACACACACACACACACACACACACACACACTGTGGACCAGAGAAAACACACCACACTAACTCACTAATACACACACACACACACACACACACACACACACTGTGGACCAGAGAAAACACACCACACTAACACACTAATACACACACACACTGTGGACCAGAGAAAACACACCACACTAACACACTAATACACACACACACACACACACACACACACTGTGGACCAGAGAAAACACACCACACTAACTCACTAATACACACACACACTAATACACACACACACACACTAATACACACACTAATACACACACACACACACTAATACACACACACACACACTAATACACACACTAATACACACACACACACACTAATACACACACACACACACACACACACACACACATACACACACACACACACACACACACTGTGGACCAGAGAAAACACACTTTAACTGAACATATCTTACTTATTAACAAACAATTAGATAATAATAAACTCCCTTTAACAATCTTTAATGAGTATAAACCAGAGAATTATTTGAAATCAGTGGAAAAAATAAACATTTTAAAATATATTAATTTATTTCAGTTCTGGACAGATGACCCTGAGTTATACAGCAGTTTGTGTGAAACATCTCAATGATTCTTTATTTGTAACTAGATGACATTAATTAGAAACTCTGTAAGGCACTGGGTTGAATTTCTACATTAATTATTAACACCAGTGATTTGCAGTTTCTTGATTTGATTGAATGTGAAATGTAAAAAAATGTTTTTCTGTAGAGATTTCACAAAAACACTGCAACATCAGCAGCACAGTCAACAACCTGAGCACAACAACAACCACACAGAAACTCTGACCAGTCCTGCCTGCTCCTGACCAGTCCCAAACTTCTGCTCAAAGTATCTCCAATCTCACCCACTCCTACATGAAGTTTAACCCTTCATACCCTCTCTTACTGGCTCCTGCAGAATAACTGACCAATTCTGTCCACTTAAGCAGAAACTTTGAGAAACTCCACCACAACAACTCCTGCAAAAATTTTGATCAATCCCATTCTCTCTTGAAGAATGTTTGTCCAATCCCATCTGCTCCTGCAGAATAATTAACAAATTCTGCACACTTCTGCTGAAACTTTGACCAATCCCAGCCATTGCTACAGAAAGTTTGACCAATCACCTCCTGCTCCTGTTCATAGTTTAAACAATCTCATTCATTTGTTTGAATGAGTGTGATTTGTTCATTCAGGTTCAGGTCGCGGTTGGAAACAGTGCTACACATAACCATTACTAAGTTGCTGCCCAAGTGCGAGATGTAGCCAAGTTCCAGATGTAGCTTGTGACTGTATCTCGAGATTCTTCACAGTGCAATACAATTAATAATTCCTGTTTATGGATTAGACAAACTCTAGTTTTAGTGACTTTCACCAGACAAAATAAAAATAATGGAAAATGTGATGCAGGGAAATTTGTCATAAATTGTTGACATGGAATGACCCAAACTCATTAATCAGCAGATCTAATGAAAACCCAGCTCTTCTGAGATCATTTTCTCTATAATATTCTAACAGATTAATAAAGTAACATATTCCCTCTCCACCTCTCTCCAACACCATGTCCTGCCTTAAATGTTTTTGAATGATTTTTATTGGAACTTTCTCTTCTTCAACACTTTTAATGGTACTTTCTCTTGGGTCTCTCTCAACTCTTGATGTTATTCCTCACTGATAATTCACTTGAGATGTATGTAATCTTGGGAAATGCAGTTACACAGGGGAAGAGGCAGGTAAATGTATATTGTACAATAAGCTAAATCAATAAATAAATAAATAAATAACAAGGATAAATTACTAATCTCTTTCTATTGCCAAAACTA
This sequence comes from Hemibagrus wyckioides, assembly GCF_019097595.1. NCBI lineage: Eukaryota > Metazoa > Chordata > Actinopteri > Siluriformes > Bagridae > Hemibagrus > Hemibagrus wyckioides. The sequence continues at coordinate 20,088,538 of NC_080728.1, forward strand.
CCGTCTGTGGCAAACAATATTTGGACATGTTTGTCACTAATGGCAGACGTGTTACCAGAAGATCGATAGAAATACCAGAAGACTGATAGAAGTTCACCACTACTGGCAAACTGTTGTGGCAAACCAGCACTGAACATATTTCCCAGTACTGTAAGTACTGGGAACAGTAAGTAACTTCTCATTATTTCTCACTTTCACATCCTGGTTTTAATGATTCATAAGAAATAAACATGAGGTGTGTCCATATAGGAAATTAATCCACAGTGCGGTGTGATAAAGCGCAAAATGAAGCACAGGAGGCTGTTTTATAGGTTATATACAAAATATAGTACAATAGTGGAGTAAATAAAGTGTAAGGTGGGACATTTAAGCTTAAATGTTATCAGAGTTGATCTTTGGAATATAAAGGGTTAATTTAATCACGTGTTAAGTCTGTGATGTCCCTTTCTGGGTAGTGAGATATGTAAAAAGTTTAAAGTTACCTCAATTTCTATATTTTTTATTGTTAATTTTAAAAGTAATTGCACCAAATCTTTAGTTTTATTTTCCTTATATCATTATATCTAGTTGTTCGTGTCTTTTATTGGGTTTTAGATGAGTTTTTTGGAGTTTTAGGTGTTAATGGGAATGTGTTTAATTTGGTACTGTCTCTTTAAGAATCTCGTGCTGAGGCGATACTCACGCGCTCCCTCGTCAGTCTGTAACTGTAGCTCCTCTCTGACAGGAATGTGTTTTAACGTGTATCTTCTGCCTAAAAACCTTTATCAATAAAATAATCAGGAATTCTACATGAGTATTTTGTACAGTATCATATCACCATAGCAACATTATTGAATTACTGAGTATTTCACTCATACAGAGTGTTTTACTGAGTGGAGTTCACATGGCTAGTCACCAGTGTTTTGTTAGCTAGCAACATCTTTCAGCTTTCACACAGTGACTAGTTTATTTTCCACATTTCCACTTTTCTTTAGGCTTCCTGTTACTCATGCTGGGATTTATCTCTTTAGCAGCACTGGTATGCTGACTCCCATGAAATTCCACATATACACTGATCAGCCATAATATTATGACCACCTGCCCAATGTTGTGTTCTCCTTTTGCTGCCAAAACAGCCCTGACCCGTCGAGGCATGGACTCCACTAGATCCCTGAAGGTGTGCTGTGGTATCTGGTGTCAAGATGTTAGCATCAGATCCTTTAAGCCCTGTAAGTGGTAAAGTGGGGCAAAAGGGTGTACATGGTCTGCAGCAATGCTTAAGTAAGTGATACATGTCAAAGTAACATCCACATGGATGGTAGGACCCAAGGTTTCCCAGCAGAACATTGTCCATGGCATGACACTGCCTCCGCCGGCTCGCCTTCTTCCCATAGTGCTTCCTGGTGCCATGTGTTCCCCAGGTAAGCGATTCACACGCACCCGGTCATCCACGTGATGTAAAAGAAAATGTGATTCATCAGACCAGGCCACCTTCTTCCATTGCTCCATGGTCCAGTGCTGATGCTCATTGTTGGAGCTTTTGGTGGTGCACAGGAGTCAGCATGAGCGTCCTGACTGGTCTGCAGCTATGCAGCCCCATACACCACAAACTGTGATGCACTGTCTATTCTGACACCTTTTAGAAGAACCAGAATTAACTTCTTTAGCAATTTGAGCAACAGAACCCCTCTCTTGGATCGGATCACACGGGCCAGCCTTTGCTCCCCACGTCCATCAATGAGCCTTGACCACCCATTACTCTGTTGCTGGTTCACCACTGTTCCTTCCTTGGACCACTTTTGATAGATACTGACCACTTTAGACCGGGAACACCCCACAAGAGCTGCAGTTTTGGAGATGCTCTGATCCAGTGGTCTAGCCATCACAATCTGGCCCTTGTGAAACTCGCTCAAATCCTTACGCTTGTCCATTTTTCCTGCGTCTAACATCAACTTTGAGGACAAAACCTTCACTTGCTGCCAAATATATCCCACCCACTAACAGGTGCCATGATGAGGAGATCATCAGTCTTATTCACTTCAACTGTCAGTGGTCATAATGTTATGCCTGAGATGGAGATCCCACACATCTAAATAATAACTGGCCCATATCCAAGCTGTCTTCCTGGTCAAAGTTTTCGAATCACTTGTCAGCAATCAATTAAATTCCTTTCTGCTAATTACATCCTGTCTGGTTCTGGTTTCAGAAAACACCACAGCACAGCTACAGCAGCTTTAGAAGTACTAAATGATTCAGTTGAATCTGTTGACAACAAGCAACACGGTGCAGCCCTGTTTTTTATCTATGAGAAGCATCAATACTGTATCTTACCATACTGATACATCGACTCATCAGCATCGGAGTAAACATACTGTTGTTTGGTTTAATAACTCTTAAACAAAACTCAATGTGTACAATCAGAAAGACTCACCTCTCGGTCACTCAGTGTAACTAAAGGTGTGCTTCAGAGGTCGGTCCTAGGACCACTCCTATTCATGCTGTATATTACTGTTTTGAGGCTAAGAAGAGGCTCATTGCTTCCACTCTTATGTCTGTGCAGGACTTTGGTAATGTGATATATATGCATGCATCTTTTTAGTGTTTATATCCCTCAGACACTGTTTACCATGGAGCACTGAGGTTCATAAGAAATATTTAAGCTGTCACTCCTCTTTGTGTGTTGTATGCATGTGTTGGATGGTCTGGCTTGTTCATCTGCAGACTAAAACACTGGCATGTCCTCATTTATACCTCTATCCTGGGTCTGCTTTCTTTCATATCTTCAGACCTACATCTAACCTACATCTTCGATCTCAGGGATTTTTATTACTGTGTTCCATTTCTGCGACTAAACTGGAGAAAAAAGCATTTAAATTTGCTGCTCCTGCTGCCTGGAATCTTCTTCTTCTTCTTTCGGCGTTTTCCTTTAGAAGTGGCCACAACGTATCATCTCTCTCCACCTAGCCCTATCTTCTGCATCCTCAACACTTGCACCCACTAGCTTCATATCCTTATTTATTCCATCCATATACCTCCTCTTTGGCCTTCCTCTTTGCCTCCTGCCTGGCAGCTCCATGTCCAACATTCTCCTACCAATATACTCACTCTCCCTCCTCTGAACATGTCCAAACCATCTTAATCTGTCCTCCCTAACTTTGTCCCCCAAACATCCAACATGAGCTGTCCCTCTGATGTACTCGTTCCTAATCCTGTCCAACTGCGTCACTCCCAAAGAGAACCTCAACATCTTCAGCTCTGCTACCTCCAGCTCTGACTCCTGTCTCTTCCTCAGTGACACTGTCTCTAAACCATACAGCATGGCCGGTCTCACCACTGTCTTGTACACCTTCCCCTTGATTCTCGCTGAATTACCCAGAACTCCCGAGCCCTTTTTTCACCCATTCCAACCTGCCTGCACTCGCTTCTTTACCTCTTTCCCACACTCTCCATTACTCTGGACTGTTGACCCCAAGTAATTAAACTCCAGTAACGTCTTCACCTCTTCACCCTGTAATCTTACTGTTCCACTTCCCTCCCTGTCATTCACACACATGTACTCAGTCTTACTACGACTGACTTTCATTCCTCTTCTCTCCAGCGTAAACCTGGAATAATTTGCAAAATGAGCTGAAACTTAAGGAACTGATCTCTTTAGATGCTTTTAAAGTTATTTTAAGTATCTTGGTGACAGAATCACCTGACTGTAATAGTCTTTGGTGATTTAATTCTGTACAGATATTGATCCTCTTCTCGTTATTCATTTTATTATATTGTGAACTGTGCTGCTGCCATGACGCTCTTGCAGCTTTTCCAGGTACAATAAAGGCTAAATCTGCTTGTGATTACCCTGTTTATCCCGGTTAATCCTGGACTGTTTTAACTTTGTTTTAGATTACACTTTTGGACTGTGTTTGTTTGCCTCTCCTTTATGTAATTGTGTGTTCCATTACTTTTGAATGATATTGTGTTTTGGTTATTGTTGTAGTGACTCACGCTGTGAGAGCAGAAAACAGACACACCAGAGATCGTGAACAAAAGTCTGGGTTTTATCTACAAGGTGCAGTACAAAAAGTCTTTTCTTTTTCTGTGAGTTGGGGTGCACTATGAGATTGAGAGATCAGCAGTGAGGCAGCATGATGAGGTGGGTCCCAGGAGGCTCATGGGGTACAGCACGATCGGATGCCTGCTGAATGGCTAGGTGCAAATACCATTCCCTCAGCAGGAAGCCTGCTTCCCGATCGTGCACTCTGGAGTGTAAATCACTCTCAGTGAGAAAAATCAGGTCTCGAACTGCTCAAAATCTGGTGCTCAAACTGCCCTGATTTATGTTGCAGACCACCAAAGGTAGCCTCTTAGTGTCAGGAGGAAGTGTTACAGTACAATAAATACAACTGTCATCTTCAGGCAATATGTGTGCAAGAAAGATAGGAGCCCTCCCGAATGCCATGTGTAGCACACCCAAAAGAAAAGCTTTGGCTACTACAGCCATAAGCCGAGTACCCTCTGCACCTGGGTGGCACAGAGGCATTGGCCTAGCCAGATTTACTTTATTACAAAAAGGATGGAATCCCCCAATCTCTATCTGGGAGGTGAATATGCTCTATGGCCCCTTTCACCTTGAAAGAAGGAGGATGGAAGGTGAACTACATTCTGTAGCCTTTTTCGACAGTACTGTCGACCCACTGTGACACACCTGGCAGAAGCGTCCATGCTGCTAGGTGGTCTGAGAGAGGTGATGGAGAAATCCGGGGAATTTGAAAGAAAGGTTTTGTTCTTTTCTTTTATCTCCATCAGATTACTTCTCCATGGCAACATATGCAGCCATGAAGTGGCAGATGGTATGGGCTAAAGGGCTAAATATGTGGCCCTTTGGTGACCTCATTGGTGAGCCCCTCACTACAAACAAGCTCCTTTATCATGCCAGCCTGGTACCCCTGCCATGTAGGCTTTTCCTATAAGGGCGGACTTGCCCTGACAGGGCTCCAATGGGAGTGCAGACTTTCTCTTCATGTAGGTGATGAAGGGGGGGGGATTTCTCGCAAGTGTCTCTTCAACCCTAGGCATTGTCACATACCCGTGTTCATCTAGGGCCACAATGGCTGAATACCAGAGGCCTATTAGGAATTATTCCACCTCGACACCTCAGTGTGAATGTCTGGGGAAAAAATGGGAGACGCCTTCATGGAATGAAGTTAGGTAGTAGTCATCAAGCTCAGAGCAGACAGTGCTAACCTTTCATCAGGCTAATCTAAGCAAAGCTTAGTAACAGCACATGTAATCACCTTGATAGACGGGGGACTTGAGCCACGCGGTGCAGGGACTTGGCAGGAAATACAGCCAAGCAAGCACGAAGAGAGCTTAGCGACAGCACACAATACTGCCTTCAACAGTACAAATGCCACTGAGTGTTTTTTCTCAGAAAGCAATTTAGACAAGTTAAAGGAAATCACCTCTTGCGAGACCTGTGAGACCCTTGATCTAGGTCGGCATGCTGCCTCAGTAGATGCAGGATCTGAGTCATGAAGAACAGGTGCTTAGCTGGAGAAAACAGCCAAGCAGGAGCAGAGCTTATGGAGAAGACATGTTTCACTCCTTTACCAATCAAACAATGCAGAGAAATGACAAGTCGTCCCCTGTAATGTACCGGGGGCACAAATGCAGGCACTTTCTGAACTGTTTGCTCGCCATCTTTTATATATGTCTTCTTTTTCCCTAGTCTAGACAGACAATCAGTCAACACAAACATACACAGAATGCTTCTTGAAGACAAAGAAGCTGAAGTAAATGATGCCCTTTTATGGTTTTTCTGGCACATGACCTACCTGAACCAATAAATTAGTGTGATTTCACACAGAGCTTCAGACACAGCTTCTGTAAAGAAGTGTTCCCATAGCATCAGCCATGAAGCAGTGTCAAGTTCCCTCTAAAGGAAACCACAGTAAACGTCCCTAATGTTAATTTGCTTTATATTTACATCTTCACCTACAAATAAAAATGAAAAAAAAAAAAACTAAATTCTCTGCTTCCCTCACAAACTTAAGTACAGCCAATGTCTCCCACCGCTTTCCTAATGTGTTTAGATTTAACACACAACTCTGAGCATGTCATGGATATGGTGCCACTCTCTCTTTATTATTCTAGTCGTCTTCCTCCCGTAGACGGAGACAGCTGCCAGTCAATCAGCTAATGCACTTATCAGGACCAGGAGGGTGTAGGGTGTGTTATATGTGCTATAGTTCTTACAGCAGCAGATTCGGTGATGAATAAAAAGAAATAAAAAATATTAATAAATATTAATCCTCACTTAAAGAGAGAGCAGTGAGGAGGAAGTGAGATTTACATTAACAGGACTGAAGAGTTTCATTTCTCCCAGAATAGAGCAGAAATTTCACCAGATGTTCAACTTCCTTCAGTCAAACTCACTGAAGCACAACACACAGCACTGAATCTACAGCTAATCCCACTCTCTCATCACACTGATCAT
>NC_080728.1:20100000-20115000 GCF_019097595.1 Hemibagrus wyckioides
GCGATCTACCCAGCTTAAAATCTGTGAGAGTGTAACTTTGGGTTATGAGTTTAACTCTGAAATCCTGCTTTGTGGTACATCCTATGATTATTTAAAGGGAGTAGTGTGAGTACAAACAGCTGAGTGTCATTAGTAATCTGGTGACTGTGAACAGCTTGACTGGAGGTCATGTGATGAAGTTGCAGGCTGAGGATCATGGGAGTTGTATATAAATCAGTGTTGTGACAGTGAAGGTGGGTTTCATTCACAGAGGTTTTGTGCCATTTGAAGAACTGATGTTTTTTTGTCCTCAGTATTTTTTTCACAGTAGCTTATGTTAGAAAAGTGTCTACATTTACACGAGTCCTTCACCACCAGGGTGCAGTGTGACATCATACAGATGTGGTTTAAGAATGCTCGTCAGAGGGACAGGAATCCCGTGACGACTCCGAGGAAAGACGAGACCAGTAGGTGGCAGTCGTGTTTCTTGTACATTGAAATTGATCAACATAACGTGGTGCAATTGGCGTATGATATCAAAGTACCACAAAAGCTATTTAAAAGCATACGGAGCAGTCTGTTCTTGCAGTAGGCTACTCTGATGTCATAAACTGATCGGTCTGAGAAGCGCTGCATGAAGTCAAACACATTAAATGATGTGCTTGGCCACGGCATTTCTCTCAGAAGCAGATTAAAACAAGCAACAAAGAAAGTAAACGTGTGGAATTCATATTTAACATTTTCAGCAGTGAGTTTTTAATATCATAACTTCATGGTGTGAGGTTTTATTGCATGTGATGGAAGTGGGAAGAGCGCGTTGCCCTGCAGGCAGCTGAACCTGGAGCGCGAGCATCCATCAGGATACGTTTAAAAAATATCTTAATATTCTACAAATGCGCCCTTCTTCTACTTATGCACTTGTTTTGAGTGTAATAGTTAAAACATATTGTGCCTAAAAGCTATTTTAAGCTATTGTTATAATATTATAGCAATATGTAAAAATTTGTTTATGGACTGGTCAAATGGCTCTATCATTGAACGTTTGATCGTTACTGTAGCACTTATATATTATCTTATGTCACGTTTATATATTCTCTAAAACACTTCTAAATATGAAATATATCTATCTATCTGAACATGGTCTCTGTTTAATAATCACTGCGGTATCTCCCTCCCGCAGCCCGCTGCTATGTACAGTCCTGTAAACTCGTGCACTCTGAAGCTCGCTGGACCGAACAAGCAGATGTGCGTCCGCTGACTTTTGTTGCTTAAGGGTCAGTGCAAGTTTTTGATTTGACATCTTTTATTAGCTGATTTTTAAGAAATGCAAAACTTCTGTCAGGGAAACCTGTTTAATGTCTGTAAGCAAAGACCTATCCACACCTATTCACATTTATGTAAGTCCACCTAGAGTATAAATTTTAATAAAATAACATTTAGTAAAATTATTACATGGATGCTACAGTATTGGGACAATAAAAGCTTTCCCTTACCGACCCCTAACCCTACCCAGTAAATACTTTATTCTTAATAAAGACTCAATAGGCTCGATAAGGATCGTTTGATTCTTACCTGCAATTATCTTGTCATGTTCATATTTTTGTCTAAAACACATCTAAATATGAAATATATCTACAGTGAACATGTTAAATAAAAAAATTGGAATGTAGTCTAGATCCAGATATCCTGTTTTTTTAGCCTCTGCCTAATATAATATAGTTATATTGTAATATTTGTTCATTTTTTCCCCCCTTAAAACTAGGCTACAGTCTGAAGGATTGTAGTAATGTGATTTAAAGGCTAAACAGTTGCAGTTTGTATAGTGCACGTTTCAGTGTGTGAAGTCGACCGCACCCAACGCCATCTGGGGGTTTTGTATATTGAGGCATTAAGCAGATGTTTTTTTATCCAAAGGGATTCGCAAAAATTCTCTCTTTTTTAATTTTCATATCCAAATGGGCTGAATTGATGAAACATTTATTTATACAATATATTGTTATATATAAACCTAACCTTTTGTAACTTAATTTAATACCTCTCCTATAATGTGCTTTGCCAGCGGATGAGTTAACCTCTCTCCAGCGCTTATTTCCAGCAAGCGACAGAGATGATAAAATGCTTGAGAGCCACATTTTTGAAGTTTACTCTTTTTTTCCTGCTTGAAACCTGCATTGAACATAACTTACGTTATCGTCCGCCGTTATACATACAGTATATCCGTTATACTGTACTGTTTATATTGTGTGATTGCCTACATTTTAGTTTAACACCATGAACTCCAATTTACACTTAATTTTCTTATTTTTGTTTGCATTTTTCGGTGTTGGAATCTTACTTCCCACATTCATCCGAGTTTATGTAGCGCATTTCTTTGACATTAAATGGCATATAAAAAAGCTTTACAGGAGCCTCCGCCTACTACAGTAGTTTTGATATACTATCTGATTTAATATTGTTCGTTAATTGTTTCACAGCTTAAATATACATTAATATACATAGACAGCAGGATGTTTCTGAGGCGATCTCTTCGCCTTTCTTCCCCAAAGAGGTGCTAAATGTAATTTCCATGTAAAACCCGGTTCGAGCCGTGTTCAGACGATCTGAGATATCTTCCCCCACAATGCTTCTCCCACACTGACTTTTAGGGTTGGGGAGGGTCTACTCTCATGAGTTAGATTGTCAATCATGGACAAGGACATGCACAGAAGGATCCCTATTTATAGGGATAGACATTAGGGTAAACTGGTTACAGGTGACACAATCAGGAGAGAGAACAATAGGTCAGGCATTACTCGAAAGACACACAAAAAAGCAGGCTTGGCGGGTTCACCTGCCAGCGCCCTCCTCAGGCCTGGCAGGGAACAGTCCAGCAGTTCCTGACTGTAGTATCTTTTAGTTCTTCAAACCAGAACTTTTCGATGGCAGCAATTAAATCAGTCTTCCTAGTTGGTTTTGCTGTTTTTCTAATATAGTCTTTCATAGCATGCCACACCATCTCAATGGGATTCATATCAGGGGATTCGGCTGGAGTCTTGACCCAGTCAATGCCCTCTGCTGCAATGACTTTTCTTGCAGCAGTGTGCTTCGGGTCATTGTCCTGGAAAAAACGGTGGTGGACTCCGAAGTTTTCCCTGATGTATGGGGCGGCGGTTTCTTTTATGATAGCTTCCTCGAAGAAAGACCGGTCCATTATCCCTTCAAATATTGCAATCGGTCCTGGTCCAAGTCTGGATATTGCCCCCAAACATGAACTTTCAAAGGATGCTTTGGTTTTGGTTTGAACACACGTCTTCCTCTTTTACAAAACGACATAGTGGCAAAGCGATCCAAAGCCACCATTGTTTCATCAGTGAAAATTACGTCGTCAAACAGCTCCTTCCCCTCGATCCATTTTTGAGCTTGTTGAAGTCGAAGCTCTTTATTTGTGTCTCGGATCATGGGACAATGTTGAGTTTTCCCATACCTCCATCCACAAGTTTTTGTCTGACACTGCATATGGATCGCTCATGCGACATTATGTCGCTAATGTCCACACCAAAGTCATGAAATGGTCCATTTTCAGAAGACTCTAGACTCGGAGTCTCCAAAAGAGTCGACATCAATACAGGACTGTCGCCAGCATCAACCGGACCGTCTGTGGAGGTGGACTGATCTGTTGTCGGCGGACGAGACGGGGGTGCCTTTTCTTTCAAACACTCTTCCAACCAGCCTACTCTTGCCTCCAAATTCAGAAGCTTTTGTGGGAATGCCATTAACTCGTGCTTCAAAACTTTCACTATGGCGGGACACTGGTTTTTAATCAGTGCAGCCTGAAGAAACCAACGTTAAGAGTAATTTTAATACATTTATTACAACATGGACATGTACATGAGTGCTTATCAGTGTTACAATAAAAACAATTACATACCGATTTCTTTTTTACAAGCCATGGTTTGTTCTCCTTTCCTGATTTCTGTAGAGACATTTTGATGGTTAACACAGAAGTGCAACACAAACTGAACAAGAAATGGTGTAAATAAAAATACTTTCCTACCCTTTGTTTTTTGCTAGCGCAAATGGCGACTTTCTTATAGAATGTCTTTGCCTCCATGTCTGTTGTGAGATTAAATTTTCTAACAGTTTAGTACCACGGGTCGATGTGCAGCAACCAAATAAGTGACACTTTTACATGAACTGCAAATGCATACACTGTACATTGGCTAGTTTGATGCAGCATTTTATAGCTTAGGATCTCCCCCCAAAAGATAGTGTGAATGTTTTGGTATTAACTGCATTTACAAAACAAAACCGATTTACCAGTTGAAAAGACTGTGAAATGGTTAGGACAACCGCCTGATGCTTGTTTTTTTCAAAGCCCATTCAGATGTATAACTTTTAAAGATAAAAATGTTTAGGACAACTACGTAGTGTAGTAATGTAAAATAAAGTGCCTAATTCATGTTTAAGTATTTATTGGGTAGGGTTCGGGGTCTATGTGAGGAGGGATTTCATTGTCATAATAATGCAGCATCCACTTTATTATTTTTATAAATATAATCTTTTATACTCTGTTCATTATATCCTGTTAATCTACAAAAATACTGACGTGCAAATAGTGTCTGCCAATATATATGTGACTTTTGTGATTTACTGTTTTCTGCATAAACTCATCCTACATAATGTAAAGAACATTCAGTGAAAATGTAATCTTGATATCCTTAATATTGAATATTAACAAGATCATGTAAAAGATCATAATCATACTGAAATTAATGGTTAAATTCAAACTTTGATGCTCCTTATCTCAGAATTTGATTTCTGGGTTTTCACAGGCAGGGTAACACAGCATGTAATTACTATTTAACACTTATTGAAAATGTAATACTTTTAAGAAATAAACTGGAAACGGGATCTTCTCAGGTTCATTCAACTATTTTGAGTAAGTAGCATCTATTTGTGCAACTATATTGCAACTATTTGCACTTAGTGAAAATCGCGTCCATTTTACTTGGTGTAAGTAGCATCTACAACTATATGCACTTAGTAAAAACAGCGTCCATACCTAATAAAATGTGCTATTTTCACTTAGCGCAAATCTATCACTATTTGCACTTGTAATTACACTTGTAGTGTAAAAAAAACGTATCAAAGCCATTTGCACTTAGTGTGAATAGTATCTAATGCTATTTGAATTTGGCGTTAATAGGCGCTAAATAGCTGTCTGAGGAAAAAAGCTAAATAGCTTTCAGAGATGCAAATACGGTCATTTTTAAAAAAGTTAAAATAACAGTATTAAACTCATGCAATATAGGGATTAAGTTGTACTGTTTTATTTATAAAGCCATATACATCAACGTGTTTGGAGTAATGTGAACAAGCAGATGTTCAAAGCAGATAAGTTATACCTACCTTATTATTAAAACAGGTAGATGCACATGCAATGAGTAAAGTTTCACTTTTATGCGTATTCTCAACGTAGCTTAATGCATTAAGTAGTTTTATTAATACATTAATTTCACTATTCACAAATAGGCCTAATATATTATTCATCACTCTAAACACGTTAATGTAAATAATGACATTATTCTCAAAATATTACGAATTTAATCCCGTATTGCTACGAATATTGTGATTTTTACTTTATTCTCATAGTGTAAACTTTATTCGCGAAATATTACTACTTTGTCACAAAATTTTGCATTATAATGACTTTAATCTCAAGAGGTTTTCCATTTTAATTTTTATCTTTGCACAGGCATCTTTAAAGTTGAACAAAAAAAGTTATGCGCAGATGGCAGGACAACACCAGCGCAATTAAGTATTTACAAAGCACATAAAAATACTTTGCAGCTTTACACTAAATTTATACATATTCATTTAAAATGTAAATATTATTATATATAAAATATTATTATATATGTATTAAACTATTAATATATATATATATATATATATATATATATATATATATATATATATATATATATATATATATAAAAACTGAATTTATTGTGGATGTTTTCTCGCAATCACTACATTACATGTGCAGTTAACAAATTTATTGAACACTTTTTAATGTAACGTGATAAATTACAATCGTATTTAACAATAGTATGAAGACTACATAGCAAACTTTGAGTGATTATACTGTATAATGTGCTCTGGCCAGAGTTGTACCATGTGTCACCTGGTGGAAATCCTGTGAAGTACAACACATGCATTTAAATACTACAGCGCCGACTTGCAGAAGCTCGCGGCACACTGTGGGCGGAATCGCGGCATGCCACATCTGTAAATACACTACCAGTCAAAGTTTGGACACACCTTTTAATTAACAGCACCTCAGATTAGAGGCGTTATGAAGGCTTTACAGAGCATCAGTAGCAGACATATCTCAATATCAACTGTTCAAAAGAGATTCTTGTGGATTTCGGCCGCCTTCAGCATTGTTTTACAATGTAGAAAGATATAAACATCAGGAAAGACCATGGGATTAGAAGGTGTGTCCAAACTTTAGACTGGTAGTGTACATTCAATGCTGAAATGAGGCAGCTCCTAAACAGCTGGAAATTCCATTAAAAAAAACAGGATTCATGATTCCAGCAGGATCCAATTTCTTATTAAATCCAGAGCTGTTTAATTGCAGACTACAGAGAGAGAGAGAGAGAGAGAGAGAGAGAGAGAGCAGTGAGGTGTAAGTGAGATTTGCATGAACAGGACTGAATAGTTTCATTTTTCCCAAAATAGCAATTGGTGGTCCATGCTTCAGTGCTCTGTGAGTGTTTATAGCCCTGTGACTTTAACACTTCATGACTGAGAGCTGCTGCTCAGCAACTTCACCCACAGCAACCATGACTTTGATCAGCGTCTTCATCTGCACACTGGCCCTCTGGACTCAAGGTGAGAGTTTAACATCAACTCACAGCCTCACACACTTCATTTCATACTAATTCTACACCACTTTAGAGCACAGAAACACAATCTATGTTTCTCTTCAGGATCCAGAGGTCAGGTGACTGTGACTCAGACTCCTTCAGTGCAAACTGTTGCTCCAGGAAACACCGTCACCATCAACTGTAGAACCAGTAGCAGTGTGTATAATGGTAACCGTCTCGCCTGGTACCTGCAGAAACCTGGAGAAGCTCCTAAACTCCTGATCTACTTGGCTACTAGCTTATACTCAGGGACTCCAGCTCGTTTCAAAGGCAGTGGATCTAATACTGACTTCACTCTGACCATCAGTGGAGTCCAGACTGAAGATACAGGAGATTACTACTGTCAGAGTCTACATTATATCAGTAGTAGCTGGGTGTTCACACAGTGTTAGAGCGTGGTACAAAAACCTCGGTCAGTGAGAGTACACAGAGAAGCACTGCTGCAGCTGGGAGAGACTGCAGGTGCTGAGGGGGAGGATGTGATACAGCACAATGACACACACTGTGGACCAGAGAAAACACACCACACTAAATCACTAATACTGACACACACACACACACACACACACACACACATACACACACACACACACACACTGTGGACCAGATAAAACACACTTTAACTGAACATATCTTACTTCTTAACAAACCATTAGATAATAATAAACTCCCTTTAACATTCTTTAATGAGTATAAATCAGACAATTATTTGAAATCAGTAGAAAAAATGAACATTTTAAAATATATTAATTTATTTCAGTTCTGGACAGATGACCCTGAGTTATACAGCAGTTTGTGTGAAACATCTCAATGATTCTTTATTTGTAACTAGATGACATTAATTAGAAACTCTGTAAGGCACTGGGTTGAATTTCTACATTAATTATTAACACCAGTGATTTGCAGTTTCTTGATTTGATTGAATGTGAAATGGAAAAAATGTTTTTCTGTAGAGATTTCACAAAAACACTGCAACATCAGCAGCACAGTCAACAACCTGAGCACTACAACAACCACACAGAAACTCTGACCAGTCCTGCCTGCTCCTGACCAGTCCCAAACTTCTGCTCAAAGTATCTCCAATCTCACCCACTCCTACATGAAGTTTAACCCTTCCCACCCACTCTTGCAAAAAGTTGACCAATCTTACTGGCTCCTGCAGAATAACTGACCAATTCTGTCCACTTAAGCAGAAACTTTGAGAAACTCCACCACAACAACTCCTGCAAAAACTTTGATCAATCCCATCTGCTCCTGCAGAATAATTAACCAATTCTGCCCACTTCTGCTGAAACTTTGACCAATCCCAGCCATTGCTACAGAAAGTTTGACCAATCACCTCCTGCTCCTGTTCAGAGTTTAAACAATCTCACCTGCTTCTGCAGAAAGTTTGACCAATTCCACCTGAGGACTGAGACCAAGCAAGCTCAGAAAACTCGGGGTCTCAGTATGAGAGCTGACTTCACTTCACCAAACTCTCATAAACTGGGTTAACTGGTATCATGATGTGGGTTTACATCTCGTTAAGGTGATCCAGACTTTCCTCATCAAGTCCTGTTCACATTCACTGTAAAAAGATCAGATCTCACACTGCTTCAGATGCTTGTTGGAAAAGCTGGAGATGGATCGTGTTAAAGCTTTATATTTTACTGCAGAAGAACAAGAATATGAGGTATACAATAACCACAAAAAGCAATACTGTCACTGCTGCAGGGTGTGGGGCAAAAAAGAACTGACTGTGTAAATGAGTGAGGGCATTTTATTTAATTTCACATGACACTTGATGTAAAAGTAAATGCAATTAAAGTAATTAGCAGTACATTTTTTATTCATTATTCATTCTTTTAAAGGGCATAAGCACAGATTCTACCTCTGTAGCCACGTCCCTTTCCAAAAGGTCTCTCTTTTTCAATAAATTGCTGTCTGTTAATCAGATTTAGATTTAAATTTAATCTGTTTGTATTCAGAATATACCTTTCAGGAACTTTTCACCCCTTTGTCAAAGAGATGTTTCTTGAGTAAAAGGTCCAGTGTTATATTTTTGGGCTGTATTTTCTGGGTTACAGAGGGAGTCTAAATTAAACTCTCAGCTCTGCTTATAGCAGAGAGATTTCCAGGGAAACTGCTCAGAGGCTGACCCCATTGGATCAAAGAGGGCTTAAAGCAGTGACACATTCTGTAGGAAAGCCTCTGCTGCCTGGCACTGAGCAGAAAGCGGGAGACCAGAGAACAGACACGTGACTCGCAGCAATGGCTGCCATGTGTACCTCAGTGTAGAGGGTGATAGACCCCTCAGAGGAGAGCCAAAAATTGCCATATGTATTTCACCACCTACGGGTGGAGATGCTATTCCCCAGGCCTCAGCCCCTGCCTCAGCAGAAAGCCTGCTTCCTGATCATGAACTCTTGTGTGTAAATCTCTCTCAGTGAGAGAGATCTGGTCTTTACCTGAGGCCAGATCTGGTGCAACAACCTGAACAGAGGGCGCAAACACAGACTACCTTAATAATAGATAAACAGATAGATAGATAGATAGATAGATAGATAGATAGATAGATAGATAGATAGATAGATAGATAGATAGATAGATACTTTATTGATCCCGAAGGAAATTCTAGATATCCATCAGCAATAGAGACAGTAACACAAAGACAGGTTATAGATTGCACACTGTATATATATATACACAGGGTAATGTGATCAGACATTATTAGTGCAATGCTAAGGTCAAAAACTACAAGATATATAAGAAGCATATAAACAAAGCATATAAATAACATTTTAGAAATGAATAAGAGAAATAAGGTTAATTGCAGTGTAGCCCTTGATGTGCAATTTATATGTAACAAAGTGTCAGTGCAAATAGTATAAATTGTTCAGATACCTAAGTAATTGTGCAAAGAGCAGCATGAAAGTGACAATGAAATTGAGTCTGTTTGTAAAGGCAATAGTGAGGGTGACTGAGCAGCAGAGGTGGAAAGTAACGAATTACATTTACTCACGTTACTGTAATTGAGTAGTTTTTTGTGTACTTCTACTTTTTAAAGTAGCTTTTTAAAATTTGTAATTTTACTTTTATTAAGTATGTTTTGATTGATGTTTGATTGATTTTACTTAACTACATTTTAAATCGTATCCATTACTGAGTAAAAAAAAATGAATAAATAAAATAAAAATAAATAAAAAATAATGCAAGGGGGAAAAAATCGCGCCCCGGAAACTGCACTGATTGATTGATGGGTGGGAGAACAAACGCGGTGCGCTAACGCACAAGAAAGAAAGATGGCAAGATGACAAGACAAGCGTAAATGATGCAGACCCAGCTGAAAGTGAAATGCTGTCGAATTCTTCTGAAATGAACCCCTTACAAAATCTCAACATCAAACCTGTGCAAGCATGTTGAGGTTAGTTAATAATACTTATATATCTTTAGTTTATGTAATTGTTGTACTGTTGTGTTGCATCAGTACATGACATTGCTAATGTCAATGCACAAGTAAGCTACCTATATTACCAGTGTCATGCTATAGTGTCATATGAAATGAATGAAAAGAGTTCTATTTTAGAGTAGATCTGCTGATGTCGCAATAGAATTGGGCATTACTGTATAACCAATCACACACTTTTGTTGAGAATGCAGTGTCCAATCAAAAAGTTTTGATTCGTCACTGTGGAAAATGCCGGAGTTGTTCAGTGCGTGAGCTGAAGCTGCATTTGCGATTTCTCTCATTATCGTAAATGACAAGTTATTACAGGAGATTTTTTTTGCTGTGAAAGTGCATAACTCACATTAGACTCAAGTCATGGACTGCTACTGAAATAAACAATGTTTTTATTTTATAATCTGTAAAAATCAATAAACAAATGTAACAGTCATAAATGGTTCTTTTTTTTTTGTTTTATCAGTAGCCAGAATATAACTTATTTTTTCTACCTAGTTTATAACGCTAATGATATCCTGTTAAAATTACTAGTCAGTAGTAATTGTTTCTAGTCAGTGTCTTACCGATAGAAGACAGCGCTCTGCACTCTTCTAGTCTGCACAGTGCCGAGCACATCGACAGCAACACAGCAAAAAGACTTCTTTTAGGGAGATATAATGTTTTTTGTTGCTCTCTACATGCTCAGTGTATCTCTATGCTCTTCCAAACAAGGAGAGAGCTGAGCACTGACTGCTGCAGGTAATACACTGGCTAGGCATAAATACTTCATACAAGCCCACTCTACAATGACTGAACTATCCCTTTTAATATGAATGTTACACTGAATTTAGTATAAACATGTTAATATAGCCACTAGTTTTCATAGTCATGTTTATATCTTCAGCAATAATTGTCAGCAATCAGTCAGCAATAATTGTGCATTATAAAATGTAAAAGACAAAATGTGATGTCTGTAGAAAAACATATCTATGAGAGTAAATATTTCAAATTCAGTGTTTAATGAACATTGATTTAAATGACAAAAATATTTTGGTTACAGAGAAAACATCCATCAAAGCTGAAGGCCTTCAGTGACTTTGTGGCAACACGGAAGCGAGCCCTGGAAACACCAGAAATCCAAACCAAGCAAGCAAAAATAAGTGATGTAATGGCAGTAGGTGCAAACAAACGTGTGCCACAGGCAAAGGTCAACAATCTCATGATTAACTTCATTTGTGAGGGTCTTCATCCATTTTCTTTGGTTGAACAACCTGCTTTTAAAGGACGTTTACTTACACTGAATCTCCAATGCAAGGTCATTTCCAGATCCACTCTCCGGACCAGAATTGATGAAGCTGCCAATCAGTTGAAGACTTTAGTGTTGCACCTCAGTAAAGTCAGCTATGTTGGCAGCACTACTGATTGCTGGACAGCCCACCAGCAAAGTTACATAGGGGTCACAGCTCATTGGATAGATGAAGAAACATTGGAGTGGAAATCACACTTGCTTGTCAGAGATTGAAGGAGTCTCACACCTTTGATGTCCTGGCAGGGTCGCTTGATGACATTCATTGTCAGTATAGAATAAGGGGGAAAATGGTAAGAACCACAACTGACAGTGGCTCAAACTTCATCAAAGCATTCAGTGTGTATGGTGAGCAAAGCCAGACTGAGGAAGCAGAGTCAGAATCAGATCAAGACTCTTCTGAAGAGCCAAAAGTTGTCTACCTGGAGACATTAAGCATACTGGAACAAGACAGCAGTCTTGAGTACCAGCTTCCACCACACCAAAGGTGTGCATGCCACCTGCTCAATTTAGTCACCACAACAGATGCTGCCCTGGAAGAAAAGAACAATGCTACATACAAACTGCTATCATGTGCAGCCTTTGGGAAATGTGGAACAAGTCCGGTTGGTCATAGATGGCAGCAGAAATTGTTGAAGATAAATGCAAGCTCCAGCTCATCCGCCCAAATCAGACTAGGTGGAACTCTACATACACGGCTGTGGAGAGAATAATATGGATCATACAAGAGAAGGGCGAGGACGCTATCAGAAATGTTTGTGAAGAATTCAAAGTAAAAATGTGAGGATTTTTAAAAAAAATATCATTTTGTATGACACTAATGAAAAGCAGTGCTTGAAGTTACTCTGCTAATTTCTGTTTTTTCATACTTGTGTAAAATTGTATGCTATACAGGCTGAGTCTAGCTGAAATTGTTTTCCTGACTAAGTATTACACTGTGATGAAAGCTTTGAACATCCTTGGGGATGTTGGGGTGGCTCCTGCTGGTGGTTTTACAGTTACAAGTAAAACTCAGCAGACTCTTTGCCACATTCATCAAAACCTAATTGTCAGAAATACTCACTATGCATTGTTGTGTGTTGTTGCTCAACAGGTCTGGTCTATGTGAGACAACACCTTGAGCAGATGGCAGAGGTGGAGCAGGTCAGGCAACATTCATCAGATGAAGAAGATTTCTTCTCCTCAATGAAGTCCAGAAGATCACAAGGTATAGGGGAGCTAGATGGGTACCTTGCCTGTGTCTCAAACAAAATGGATCTGTTTAACTCATTTAAACACATCAAAAATCTTTCTGTCAAACTCAGCACTGGCCTTCCTGCCTCAGCCGCCTATGAGAGTCTCTTCATCAGTGCTGGACTGCTATTCACAGCAAAGCAAGCAAGGATGAACTCTGCTAACTTTGAAAACCAACTGCTGCTCAAACTTAACAGAAAGTTCATAGAGTAAGGATGGACACACAAATAAACTATAAAGATATGCAGAAGGGCAGATCATTTTCAAAAAAAAAAAAAAAGCTACCATGTTGTTCATTTGATGTTTGTTATTTGACAGGTCTGTTATCTGACAATGGCACAGTTTGTCCAAAACACGTGAATGTCCCTGACCCACTTTGATTTAAAGTTTTGCAGCATTACTGTTGTTAGTGTTTAAGAAAAGGATGCTCTACTGAATCCACAGTTTATGCCATATTCAATGGTTGCAATGTTTGAAATGTTCATGGGATGATCAGCACTAAAATGACTTCCATAAATGTTTTACATGGTTCTCTTATTTTTATTTATTTATTTATTCATTTATTTATTTATTTATACATACATGTAACACTGTGATGTATATAGCAGATGAGCCTTAGCCTAGATCTCCCAGTCCACATTACCATATCTCTGTAGAGTGATGTTGAAGAGCCAAATGGACAGCATTTTGTTTAGTGTCCTCCTCTGTGGCACTTCCTTGAGATAGTCCAACTCCACACCAACCACCAGACCAGCTCTCCTGACCACCTTGTCCAATCGGGGGGCATCCCTGCATTTCAGGCTACCTCCCCAGCACACCACCACGTAGAAAAGCACAGTGGCTATTATGATAATAATAATAGTTATAATGTAATATGTAATAATGTAATATAATAATGATTGATAAAGGGGATCAAAGGTAGCCCCTGAGATTCAGTAAGTGTTTCAGCACTAGAAACACAGCCATCATCTTCAGACAATCTGTGTGCCATGAAAGACAAGAGCCCTCCTAAATGCCATGGGCAGGGCGGCCATCTAGGACCGCGCCACAGCCCAAGAGGGGGGTGTCTGTCGAAAGAGTCATGCGATGATAACATGCCCTAAGACTGGGACCCATGGTGAGAAACCAGGGTCTGTCCACATAAGAAGGATACAAGGCTTGTGATGCATAACCCTTGTGACCCTGAAAAGGGTGTCTTCAGGGGACCCCCTGAAAACCCCTGCTCCTGAGCCAGAGTTAAAATGCTCTCATGTTTACCAGACCCAAAGGAATAGCTTTGGCCACTGCAGTCATGTGCCTAGCACCCTCTATGCCTGGGTGGCAGAGAGGCATTGGCCTAGTCAGATGTCCCTAAAGGGAGATCCTGGCACTGGTATGCTTCACCCCAAAAGCGAACCAGGGGAGTCTCCTGTGCTCTGACAAGGTGCCTATGTCAGACCTCGGAACTGATCTGCAACACAATGACTTTAAGTGTTAGCATACAATTCAGAGCACACAGTTCAATTCAATTAAGTTTCAGCATACAATGTAGAGCACACAGGTCTAAAATTGGGCATAGCCCCTGTCCTTCTTGGGAACCCAGAAATTATAGATGTAAAGCCAAGAAATTGTCAAGCTCAGAGCAGACAACACTAACCTTTCATCAGGTCAATCTAAGCTAAGCTTAGCAACAGCATGTGTGATCACCTCCAGGAGCTTTTCAAACACCACAGAATGTAGTGGCAATTCGACTGCAGGTTGCTCCTTGTTGCCCACATTGAGCTCTTCAGAGTCCAATACAACCAACATTATATCCTCATCTAGGTCAGGAGAAATCTATCGAGAGCCACACATGCATGCTCCTCTAACAAACAATGCAGTGTGAGTTGTCCCCTGTAATGTAGCATGGCACGGAGCAACGTGACGTAGATGCCCTTTTATGGTCTTGCTGGTGTGCTTTGCTTCATCACATGACTTATCTAAGCTGTTAAATGGGCATGATTTCCTACAGAGCTTCAGACACAACTTCCTCAAAGAAGCATTCCCATAGCTTCAGCCATGATGCAGCGTCGAATTCCCTCAAAAGGGAACTCAGTTTCCCAGAATCCTCCAGTAAAAATGACTTTGATTGCTTGTACCTTTTAGACAAGACATTTAAGACCAGCTCG
>NC_080728.1:20120000-20130000 GCF_019097595.1 Hemibagrus wyckioides
TAGAAAAATTAATACGAACATAAAATAAGAAAGAAAAACAACACCAGTAACTACACCAGTTACACTCATGTGCATCATGCCACAGCTGGAAGAGCTTTCAGTTTGAAGTGGGGCACAAGAGCGACACGGCACTTTCGGCAATAAACAGATTGATAATTTTCCACCAAACTGAAGAATAATACATAACAAATGAGTGTTTCCGTACCTTTCAGATGATATAAGGTATTCCTGATCAGTATTCAGATGAGGACTCAAATGGAAAAACATTAGCCTCGCTGTCATTTGTCAATAGATCCAGCACTTCAAGTGTCGTATTTATAGCACCTTTTTTCCAGCTATTCTTTAATTTAAAAAAAAAAATTCAATTCAATTCAATTTTATTTGTATAGCGCTTTTAACAAAGAGCATTGTCTCAAAGCAATCTCTGTATGCCTCGGGATGGGTAGAAGAAGGGAAACAAGTGGAAAGTAATTAGCATAGCTGCTGTTCATAATATTAGCAGCACTAGATGATAATGTGTATTTAATCAGATGTACTGGAGCACAAGGTTATGGGATGTGTTAAATGTATGCCAGGATAAAGAGATAAGTCTTTAGTCCATGTTTAAACTGGGAGACTGTGTCTGAGCCCCGAACACTGTCAGGAAGACTATTCCAAAGTTTAGGAGCTAAATACGAAAACGCTCTACACCCTTTTGTAGACTTTGATATTCTGGGAACTACCAGAAATCTAGAATTTTCAGATCTTAAGTAATGTAGCAGATTGTAGCGTGTCAGAAGACCGGAGAGATACGTGGGAGCGAAACCAATTAGAGCCTTGAATGTAAGTAGTGCTAGTTTATAATCGATTCTAAGTTTAACAGGTAGCCAGTGCGGGGATGATAATATTGGGGTTATATGATCATATTTTCTTGATCTGGTAAGAACTCTGGCGGCTGCATTCTGGACTAACTGTAGCTTGTTTATTGAAGATGCAGGACAACCACCTAGTAATGCATTACAGTAGTCCAGTCTGGAGGTCAGGAATGCATGAACTAGTTTTTCTGCATCAGATACAGATAAAATGTTCCTAAGCTTGGCAATATTTCTAAGATGGAAGAAGGCTGTTTTTGTGATATTGGAAATATGATTTTAAAAGGATAAGTTGCTGTCTAATATTACGCCCAGGTCTTTCACTGTTGAGCTAGTAGTAACAGTACATCCTTCTAAAAGCAAGCTGAATTGTGAGAGCTTCTGTGTATTGGTTTTTGGACCAATAAGTAATATCTCTGTCTTATCAGAATTTAATAATAGGAACTTATCGGTCATCCAATCTTTATTATCTTTAACACACTCAGTTAATCTAGACAATTTACATAATTCATCTGGTTTTGATGAGATATATAACTGGGTATCATCAGCATAACAATGGAAACTAATCCCATGCCTTCTAATGATGTTACCCAAGGGAAGCATGTATACTGAAAAAAGCAGAGGTCCTAAAACTGACCCTTGTGGGACCCCGTATTTCACTGGCACTACACTGGACAGTTCTCCATTTAAATCTACAAAAAGGTATCGATCAGACAGGTAGGATCTAAACCATTTTAATGCCTGTCCCTGCATACCTGTGTGATTTTGTAAGCAATCTATGAGAATAAACTATAGACTATAAACACTAAAACTATATATATATATATATATGTAAAACCATAAAACTGTATATCTAAAGAATTTCAGGATTATGAAACCCTAAAGGATCCTTTCACAATACGAGTCCTGAGCTCCATGAGATCCCTGAAGAACGGTGATGTTTTACTAATCCCTCATTGTGGTTATCTTGAATTGATCCTGCCCCAGAGCAGGTTAGCTGTGTACAGTATGTTGCCATGGCGATCTACCCAGCTTAAAATCTGTGAGAGTGTAACTTTGGGTTATGAGTTTAACTCTGAAATCCTGCTTTGTGGTACATCCTATGATTATTTAAAGGGAGTAGTGTGAGTACAAACAGCTGAGTGTCATTAGTAATCTGGTGACTGTGAACAGCTTGACTGGAGGTCATGTGATGAAGTTGCAGGCTGAGGATCATGGGAGTTGTATATAAATCAGTGTTGTGACAGTGAAGGTGGGTTTCATTCACAGAGGTTTTGTTCCATTTGAAGAACTACAGCTTTTTTGTCCTCTGAATATTTTCCCACAGTAGCTTCTGTTAGAAAAGTGTCTACATTTACACGAGTCCTTCACCACCAGGGTGCAGTGTGTCACCATAAATACATTCAATACTGAAATCAGGCAGCTCCTAAACAGCTGGAAATTCCATGGAAGACAGGATTCATGATTCCAGCAGGATCCAGGAATTGTTTGGACTGTTCTGGTCTCATAAAGTTAAGAATACTCTGTATCTGTGGGATTGTCCTCCTAGTACTGATGCTCCTCTATCTCAAATCAAATTTAGTAAATTAAGTGTAAATTGACTTCTTATAAAGTTTCACACAGTTTTTCTGTAGTAGTGTTGAAGACGTGGAGAGTGTTCCAGATTTAAAAGAATGTGATGAATGATGCTTGATTTCATGACTGTGTCTGTGTAATAATTAAGTTAGAATAAGGTTCATGATATGGTGTATGAAAAGAGTCAAACTTCAGAAGACAATTTATATTATATCCAGAGCTGTTTAAATGCAGGGTCCAGAGAGAGAAAAAGACACAGAGAGAGAGAGAGAGAGAGAGAGAGAGAGAGAGAGAGAGAGAGAGAGAGAGCAGTGAGGTGTAAGTGAGATTTGCATGAACAGGACTGAATAGTTTCATTTTTCCCAGAATAGCAATTGGTGGTCCATGCTTCAGTGCTCTGTGAGTGTTTATAGCCCTGTGACTTTAACACTTGACTGAGACTGACATGACTGAGAGCTGCTGCTCAGCAACTTCACCCACAGCAACCATGACTTTGATCAGCGTCTTCATCTGCACACTGGCCCTCTGGACTCAAGGTGAGAGTTTAACATCAACTCACAGCCTCACACACTTCATTTCATACTAATTCTACACCACTTTAGAGCACAGAAACACAATCTATGTTTCTCTTCAGGATCCAGAGGTCAGGTGACTGTGACTCAGACTCCTTCAGTGCAAACTGTTGCTCCAGGAAACACCGTCACCATCAACTGTAGAACCAGTAGCAGTGTGTATAATGGTAACCGTCTCGCCTGGTACCTGCAGAAACCTGGAGAAGCTCCTAAACTCCTGATCTACTATGCTACTAGCTTACAGTCAGGGACTCCAGCTCGTTTCAAAGGCAGTGGATCTAATACTGACTTCACTCTGACCATCAGTGGAGTCCAGACTGAAGATACAGGAGATTACTACTGTCAGAGTTACCATAGTGGTGGAGTGTTCACACAGTGTTAGAGCGTGGTACAAAAACCTCGGTCAGTGAGAGTACACAGAGAAGCACTGCTGCAGCTGGGAGAGACTGCAGGTGCTGAGGGGGAGGATGTGATACAGCACAATGACACACACTGTGGACCAGAGAAAACACACCACACTAACACACTAATACACACACACACACACACACACATACACACACACACACTGTGGACCAGAGAAAACACACCACACTAACACACTAATACACACACACACACACACACACTGTGGACCAGATAAAACACACCACACTAACACACTAATACACACACACACACACACACTGTGGACCAGAGAAGACACACCACACTAACTCACTAATACACACACACACACACACACACTGTGGACCAGAGAAGACACACCACACTAACTCACTAATACACACACACACACACACACACACACTGTGGACCAGAGAAGACACACCACACTAACTCACTAATACACACACACACACACACTGTGGACCAGAGAAGACACACCACACTAACTCACTAATACACACACACACACACACTGTGGACCAGAGAAGACACACCACACTAACACACTAATACACACACACACACACTGTGGACCAGAGAAAACACACCACACTAACTCACTAATACACACACACACAAACACACACTCACTGTGGACCAGAGAAAACACACCACACTAACTCACTAATACACACACACACACACACACACTGTGGACCAGAGAAAACACACCACACTAACTCACTAATACACACACACACACACACACACACACTGTGGACCAGAGAAAACACACCACACTAACTCACTAATGCACACACACACACACACTGTGGACCAGAGAAAACACACCACACTAACTCACTAATACACACACACACTAATACACACACACACACACACTGTGGACCAGAGAAAACACACCACACTAACACACTAATACACACACACACACACACACACACACACTGTGGACCAGAGAAAACACACCACACTAACACACTAATACACACACACACACACACACACACTGTGGACCAGAGAAAACACACCACACTAACTCACTAATACACACACACACACACACACACTGTGGACCAGAGAAAACACACCACACTAACTCACTAATGCACACACACACACACACACACACACACTGTGGACCAGAGAAAACACACCACACTAACTCACTAATACACACACACACTAATACACACACACACACACACACTAATACACACACACACACACTAATACACACACTAATACACACACACACACACACTAATACACACACACACACACACACACACTAATACACACACACACACACACACACACACATACACACACACACACACACACACACATACACACACACACACACACACTGTGGACCAGAGAAAACACACTTTAACTGAACATATCTTACTTATTAACAAACAATTAGATAATAATAAACTCCCTTTAACAATCTTTAATGAGTATAAATCAGATAATTATTTGAAATCAGTAGAAAAAATAAACATTTTAAAATATCTTCATTTATTTCAGTTCTGGACAGATGACCCTGAGTTATACAGCAGTTTGTGTGAAACATCTCAATGATTCTTTATTTGTAACTAGATGACATTAATTAGAAACTCTGTAAGGCACTGGGTTGAATTTCTACATTAATTATTAACACCAGTGATTTGCAGTTTCTTGATTTGATTGAATGTGAAATGTAAAAAATGTTTTTCTGTAGAGATTTCACAAAAACACTGCAACATCAGCAGCACAGTCAACAACCTGACCACTACAACAAGCACACAGAAACTCTGACCAGTCCTGCCTGCTCCTGACCAGTCCCAAACTTCTGCTCAAAGTATCTCCAATCTCACCCACTCCTACATGAAGTTTAACCCTTCCCACCCACTCTTGCAAAAAGTTGACCAATCTTACTGGCTCCTGCAGAATAACTGACCAATTCTGTCCACTTAAGCAGAAACTTTGAGAAACTCCACCACAACAACTCCTGCAAAAATTTTGATCAATCCCATTCTCTCTTGAAGAACATTTGTCCAATCCCATCTGCTCCTGCAGAATAATTAACAAATTCTGCACACTTCTGCTGAAACTTTGACCAATCCCAGCCATTGCTACATAAAGTTTGACCAATCACCTCCTGCTCCTGTTCAGAGTTTAAACAATCTCATTCATTTGTTTGAATGAGTGTGATTTGTTCATTCAGGTTCAGGTCGCGGTTGGAAACAGTGCTACACATAACCATTACTAAGTTGCTGCCCAAGTGCGAGATGTAGCCAAGTTCCAGATGTAGCTTGTGACTGTATCTCGAGATTCTTCACAGTGCAATACAATTAATAATTCCTGTTTATGGATTAGACAAACTCTAGTTTTAGTGACTTTCACCAGACAAAATAAAAATAATGGAAAATGTGATGCAGGGAAATTTGTCATAAATTGTTGACATGGAATGACCCAAACTCATTAATCAGCAGATCTAATGAAAACCCAGCTCTTCTGAGATCATTTTCTCTATAATATTCTAACAGATTAATAAAGTAACATATTCCCTCTCCACCTCTCTCCAACACCATGTCCTGCCTTAAATGTTTTTGAATGATTTTTATTGGAACTTTCTCTTCTTCAACACTTTTAATGGTACTTTCTCTTGGGTCTCTCTCAACTCTTGATGTTATTCCTCACTGATAATTCACTTGAGATGTATGTAATCTTGGGAAATGTAGTTACTCAGGCGAAGAGGCAGGTAAATGTATATTGTACATTAAGCAAAATAAAAATAAAATAACAAGGATAAATTACTAATCTCTTTCTATTGCCAAAACTACCGTCTGTGGCAAACAATATTTGGACATGTTTGTCACTAATGGCAGACGTGTTACCAGAAGATCGATAGAAATACCAGAAGACTGATAGAAGTTCACCACTACTGGCAAACTGTTGTGGCAAACCAGCACTGAACATATTTCCCAGTACTGTAAGTACTGGGAACAGTAAGTAACTTCTCATTATTTCTCACTTTCACATCCTGGTTTTAATGATTCATAAGAAATAAACATGAGGTGTGTCCATATAGGAAATTAATCCACAGTGCGGTGTGATAAAGCGCAAAATGAAGCACAGGAGGCTGTTTTATAGGTTATATACAAAATATAGTACAATAGTGGAGTAAATAAAGTGTAAGGTGGGACATTTAAGCTTAAATGTTATCAGAGTTGATCTTTGGAATATAAAGGGTTAATTTAATCACGTGTTAAGTCTGTGATGTCCCTTTCTGGGTAGTGAGATATGTAAAAAGTTTAAAGTTACCTCAATTTCTATATTTTTTATTGTTAATTTTAAAAGTAATTGCACGAAATCTTTAGTTTTATTTTCCTTATATCATTATATCTAGTTGTTCGTGTCTTTTATTGGGTTTTAGATGAGTTTTTTGGAGTTTTAGGTGTTAATGGGAATGTGTTTAATTTGGTACTGTCTCTTTAAGAATCTCGTGCTGAGGCGATACTCACGCGCTCCCTCGTCAGTCTGTAACTGTAGCTCCTCTCTGACAGGAATGTGTTTTAACGTGTATCTTCTGCCTAAAACCCTTTATCAATAAAATAATCAGGAATTCTACATGAGTATTTTGTACAGTATCATATCACCATAGCAACATTATTGAATTACTGAGTATTTCACTCATACAGAGTGTTTTACTGAGTGGAGTTCACATGGCTAGTCACCAGTGTTTTGTTAGCTAGCAACATCTTTCAGCTTTCACACAGTGACTAGTTTATTTTCCACATTTCCACATTTCTTTAGGCTTCCTGTTACTCATGCTGGGATTTATCTCTTTAGCAGCACTGGTATGCTGACTCCCATGAAATTCCACATATACACTGATCAGCCATAATATTATGACCACCTGCCCAATGTTGTGTTCTCCTTTTGCTGCCAAAACAGCCCTGACCCGTCGAGGCATGGACTCCACTAGATCCCTGAAGGTGTGCTGTGGTATCTGGTGTCAAGATGTTAGCATCAGATCCTTTAAGCCCTGTAAGTGGTAAAGTGGGGCAAAAGGGTGTACATGGTCTGCAGCAATGCTTAAGCAGGTGATACATGTCAAAGTAACATCCACATGGATGGTAGGACCCAAGGTTTCCCAGCAGAACATTGTCCATGGCATGACACTGCCTCCGCCGGCTCGCCTTCTTCCCATAGTGCTTCCTGGTGCCATGTGTTCCCCAGGTAAGCGATTCACACGCACCCGGTCATCCACGTGATGTAAAAGAAAATGTGATTCATCAGACCAGGCCACCTTCTTCCATTGCTCCATGGTCCAGTGCTGATGCTCATTGTTGGAGCTTTTGGTGGTGCACAGGAGTCAGCATGAGCGTCCTGACTGGTCTGCAGCTATGCAGCCCCATACACCACAAACTGTGATGCACTGTCTATTCTGACACCTTTTAGAAGAACCAGAATTAACTTCTTTAGCAATTTGAGCAACAGAACCCCTCTGTTGGATCGGATCACACGGGCCAGCCTTTGTTCCCCACGTCCATCAATGAGCCTTGACCACCCATTACTCTGTTGCTGGTTCACCACTGTTCCTTCCTTGGACCACTTTTGATAGATACTGACCACTTTAGACCGGGAACACCCCACAAGAGCTGCAGTTTTGGAGATGCTCTGATCCAGTGGTCTAGCCATCACAATCTGGCCCTTGTGAAACTCGCTCAAATCCTTACGCTTGTCCATTTTTCCTGCTTCTAACATCAACTTTGAGGACAAAACCTTCACTTGCTGCCAAATATATCCCACCCACTAACAGGTGCCATGATGAGGAGATCATTTTATTATTTTGTGAACTGTGCTGCTGCCATGACGCTCTTGCAGCTTTTCCAGGTACAATAAAGTCTAAATCTGCTTGTGATTACCCTGTTTATCCCGGTTAATCCTGGACTGTTTTAACTTTGTTTTAGATTACAATTTTGGACTGTGTTTGTTTGTGTCTCTTTTATGTAATTGTGTGTTCCATTACTTTTGAATGATATTGTGTTTTGGTTATTGTTGTAGTGACTCACGCTGTGAGAGCAGAAAACAGACACACCAGAGATCGTGAACAAAAGTCTGGGTTTTATCTATAAGGTGCAGTACAAAAAGTCTTTTCTTTTTCTGTGAGTTGGGGTGCACTATGAGATTGAGAGATCAGCAGTGAGGCAGCATGATGAGGTGGGTCCCAGGAGGCTCATGGGGTACAGCACGATCGGATGCCTGCTGAATGGCTAGGTGCAAATACCATTCCCTCAGCAGGAAGCCTGCTTCCCGATCGTGCACTCTGGAGTGTAAATCACTCTCAGTGAGAAAAATCAGGTCTCGAACTGCTCAAAATCTGGTGCTCAAACTGCCCTGATTTATGTTGCAGACCACCAAAGGTAGCCTCTTAGTTTCAGGAGGAAGTGTTACAGTACAATAAATACAACTGTCATCTTCAGGCAATATGTGTGCAAGAAAGATAGGAGCCCTCCCGAATGCCATGTGTAGCACACCCAAAAGAAAAGCTTTGGCCACTACAGCCATAAGCCGAGTACCCTCTGCACCTGGGTGGCACAGAGGCATTGGCCTAGCCAGATTTACTTTATTACAAAAAGGATGGAATCCCCCAATCTCTATCTGGGAGGTGAATATGCTCTATGGCCCCTTTCACCTTGAAAGAAGGAGGATGGAAGGTGAACTACATTCTGTAGCCTTTTTCGACAGTACTGTCGACCCACTGTGACACACCTGGCAGAAGCGTCCATGCTGCTAGGTGGTCTGAGAGAGGTGATGGAGAAATTTGGGGAATTTGAAAGAAAGGTTTTGTTCTTTTCTTTTATCTCCATCAGATTACTTCTCCATGGCAACATATGCAGCCATGAAGTGGCAGATGGTATGGGCAAAAGGGCTAAATATGTGGCCCTTTGGTGACCTCATTGGTGAGCCCCTCACTACAAACAAGCTCCTTTATCATGCCAGCCTGGTACCCCTGCCATGTAGGCTTTTCCTATAAGGGCGGACTTGGCCTGACAGGGCTCCAATGGGAGTGCAGACTTTCTCTTCATGTAGGTGATGAAGGGGGGGGAATTTCTCGCAAGTGTCTCTTTAACCCTAGGCATTGTCACATACCCGTGTTCATCTAGGGCCACAATGGCTGAATACCAGAGGCCTATTAGGAATTATTCCACCTCGACACCTCAGTGTGAATGTCTGGGGAAAAAATGGGAGACGCCTTCATGGAATGAAGTTAGGTAGTAGTCATCAAGCCCAGAGCAGACAGTGCTAACCTTTCATCAGGCTAATCTAAGTAAAGCTTAGTAACAGCACATGTAATCACCTCCAGGAGGTTTTCGAACACGACAGAATGTGGTATCAGTTTAACTGCTGCTTGTTGTCCACATTGAGCTCTTCATCTTCCAATGCAGACAACATTATATCCTCATCTAGGACAGGAGACATTGCAAAGCGAGCTCCCAGAGCTGAAGTGGAGGTATTAGAGTCATCTGAGAGGATGAGAGAAAGGATCTGCTGGTTCTGTTCGACAAACCCGACACGCTTCCTTGATAGACGTGG
>NC_080728.1:20135000-20150000 GCF_019097595.1 Hemibagrus wyckioides
CACAAGCCTTGTACAGCAGCTTACCTTACACTGTTTTAAAGTTGGTTTCCCCATAACTCTTCAATCAGTGGACCCCCGACCCCCCCATACCTGTTTAGGTCTGGAGTGATGCCTAGGTGGGAACAAGATCCCTTGTCTGCATGACTGGTCTCACTGTTTTATAGTCCATCAGTTGTATACTCTCCTCTAATTTTAGGCTGGATCTCCCTGGTCTCCCAGGTCCTCTGTCAGGTCTGTCCCTATAATGTTTACCAGTGTCACAATCCCTGAGAGTGTAAGGGCAGTAGATTACTCTGAGATGTCCACACCCACTGTACTGTATCACTACACTCTACTTCCAGTAGCTAGTGTAATGGGGTTAATTTTGTTTTGTTTTTTTCACAAAAGATGATAATCCAGTAATCCAGTAACATCCTGCTTTCTTGTGTCAATAAAACAAAGTTCCACACATACCAGCTTGTGCCACAGGGATGCTGCTGCTGCTAAGTTGTTGGTAACCAGCGTTCACCCCCTGTAGAACCTCTTTGGTAGCAGACACCTTCACCTGCTCAGTCTGCCCTTTACATGTTCAGCAGTGTCCTCCCAGTTTATTTAAAAACTCAGTGTTACCTAGTTAAACACCCAAGTATTTAAAACCACTTTTTTTCCACATTAAGCCTTTTAAAAAGTCTTTTAAAGCATCAATTAAAACATTCTCTCTGTTTAATACCATGACCATGACAAAAAGAAGCACTGGAGTGAGGCATGTTAAAACCAGAAAGTTGATTCCTCAGTTTACCTAAAAGGTGTTCAGTCTCTTGGATTGAGCCAGACAGAGAACAGCCTTCTCTAATGACACTATAAATTCTACAAGGGACATAAAAAATCTCTTAATTATGATGAACCTAGAAGGAGCATCCATCTCAGCCATGCTTTGAAATCATCAGCCCCTGTGTTGTTAGGCCCAACAGGTCATTTATTCTGGCTTTTTTACTGTTAAGGGCTTCCGTATGCCAGCATAAACATACCAAACATTATGGATCATCACCAGGGGTCTCTATTTTCTTGAGTAATCAGTTGATGAACAACCGGTTTACAGTCTGGAAAAAAAACTTCTCCAGCACATAACATTTTTTGCCACTTTGTGTTTATTAAAAATCCTTGATGTCTTCAGCATGGTATATGACTGATTCTAGAACTGTTCTTCTTGAGAAACAAAGATAAACACAGTGTCTGTATGATTCTCTTGCCCTGTCCCTTGTTACAGACAGGGTCTCTCCTGGTCTGGTTCAGCTAGACAGGGCTTCTCCCAGTCTGGTTCAGCCAGACATCCACAATGCAGAAGCACAAGTACACCTGTTCCTCATGATTCCCACTGATTGTTACCTGTATAAATAAGCAACATGCCCCTCCTCTCATCGCTGGAATGTTATGTGCCGATCATGAACTGTATTTTTGTGTTGAACTGTT
Organism: Hemibagrus wyckioides; assembly: GCF_019097595.1. Classification (NCBI taxonomy): domain Eukaryota; kingdom Metazoa; phylum Chordata; class Actinopteri; order Siluriformes; family Bagridae; genus Hemibagrus; species Hemibagrus wyckioides. Next base: position 20,136,450 of record NC_080728.1, read on the forward strand.
TTCTTGTTCTCAACCACACTTTGCTCCTCATCTCACACACTCATCTTGAGATGAGTCAAGTCAAGTCAATAAAAGATTCTTGACTCTTGACTTGACTTGACTCATCTTGCCGGTTAGATTTGACTCTGTGGATTTAACATCTCCATTCTGGTTTGTTTTTTAGCTCATGAAGGACATTAGACAGCACAGTCTAAGTCATTATGCCCAGTACAAAATCTCACAATCTTATTATGTCTATTTATTAAAACATATCAAACAAGATTCCTGATAATGACCCCTAACGTTAGATATTAAGGGGACAGCAGATTATGCAATGTGCATGCTCAACAAGTAGGAAAGGTCAGCTGTAACACCATGTGGACTGGAAGGTCTATAGTTCCATTGAAAGAAGCTCACTATTAGTTAAAGAAATCATTGACTCTTATTTCATCCTAAATTTCCACTACATGTGTGTGTGCATATCTCATAATAGGTCAAAGTAGTAGTATTAAAAAAAGACACTGCCAGCACCAGTACACAATGAGACAATGAAACACTCTCTGGAGAGCTCAGCTGCCTAGAATCCTCCAGGATGATTAACTTGGATTGCCTGTACCTGCTAGGCTGGTCATTTTAGACCAGCTTACAAAGATTCTGGTTTAAGGATATGCCTTCCCCTACTGAATACTGCCTAATGGGCTAAAACACATAATATAATCCTCCCACAGGCAGAGGCAGCTGTCAGTCAATCAGCTCACACTCTTACTAGGACCAGGAGGGTGTGGGGTGTGTTATATGTGCTATTGTTATAGTTATTCAGACTAAAATCACTTCTTTCTTTTCCTTCTAAATTCTTGAACACATTGTTTATAATCAACTGTCTCTCGGAGCACAACCCCCAAGATACCAACCAGTCTGGCTTCAAAGCAGCACATCCACAGAGACTGCCCTTTTGGCTGTCACTGAGAAACTACATGCTGTTAGATCAGCCAAGCTGTCATCTGTCCTCATCCTCCTTGACTTTTCATCAGCATTTGTAGTTAAGTAGTTAAGTACATTCAACAGCTAATAAAACCCCAGCTGTAACCCTGTGTATACTGAGGCTTCAGGCAATGTAAATTAAAACTAGTAAAAAATAAAACTGTGCCTCTTTTATGTGTCAAATGGTAATAACAAAATCAAATATCAAATATGTCTACAACAAGTACGTATTTATGCATACATTTTAGAGATTTTGGGCTAAAAACACAAGCCTGTCAACTTGATCTGGCTTTAGGGAAGCCTGCAAGCATGTATCTACATTTCCTCCTGTACTAAAAGCCCTCTCTGAAGGAGAGCTTGTGGCTGGTATGCACAAGTATTCTTTGCCATTTTTGAAAGCCTTGGGTCGACCTTTTCATGTTCCTTCCACCATTTTAGCGGGTCCCCCTCACTATCCAGGTTGCATGACTGTAAGTAAGACTGCAGCTCACAGGCTACACTGGGTTCGTGGTTGCTAGGTGGCAAGGCTTGTTCAGTAGTTTTAAAGTAGCATCCTAAAGTCATCTATTTCTTTGGAGCGCATCCAGCTTCAGCATTCTCCTCAGTGTTTTCTTGTGGTGGTGCTGGGAGTGTCACCTAAACACATACAAAGACAATTACAACTAATTTTAAGCAGCATTAAATTACTAGATAAATCTCAGTGCATCTTTTTTTATTACCATCACTGCCACAGCCTGCATCTCAGCTTTCAGTCTGGCTTGTATTGATGCTTTGTTGTCTTCAGCGGTGTAGCTCATCTTAAAACGTGGATCCACAGTAGATGCCATGTCCAACAGAGCCTGGATATGTGGCTCGCTGTATTTTTCATTTAGGTCCTCCAGGATTTTAGACTTTATTGCTCTGGACAGGTCAGTATCATCATCCTTAACTTTCAAGATTGACGAGTTGAAAAGATGAAGAACTGGCTTTACAAACAACACGCTGACGTACGTCTCACCAGACAGTGCATCCGTAAACTTAACTAGAGGTTGCAGGGATTTGTTGATTGCCTCTAGCACATCCATGTCCTGCCATGTTGGGATATGATGCCGAGACTTCTTGTCAGAAGACAGGACATGTGCAGTGGCCTTTTCCTGCTCGATGACTCTTTCTATCATGGCTTGACGTGATCCCCACCTCGTTGGACACTCTGTTTTCAGTGAGTGCTCTGGGAGCTTCAGCTCCTTTTGTGCTGCTATAAACTCCCTCTTACACTTCCAGCTGTAGGAGAAGGTGCTCACCAACTTTTTGCAACTTTTTGTTAGTTCATGTTGGCTCGGCTCTATCAAATAATATTTACTAATCTGATACACTATTAAAATAGAAAATAGCATTTTTCATTAACTAATGGAGTTAACTAATGTTAACAAATAAAATCTTATTGTAAAGTGTTACTAGTTTCACATCATAAGGAAAAACACGTTAACACAAGTTACCGATGGCTAAATGCAGTCTATGACCAAAGCAGTGTAGCCTCGTCCAGTTATTCATAGATGCTGCCCTGATCATATTAGCTGCTATCAGTTGTAATGCATACGAGTCTTTCCAGAGATCGCTTCCTTTAGGTCCACTGCAGTAGACTCCGCTGTATGGTCTTGTGGGAAAAACGAAGTTTGCAAAAGCTTGCTTTTCATCTCAAACTCGCTGTCAGTGAAATGAACAGTCAAGCTCAAATACAGTTCTGTCCTTCTACTTGACCATAAGTCGGTTGTTGCAGCAAAATATTCAATGCTGCTAATTTCTCTTTCTATTTCCAGTCTGCATTTCGCATACAGCGAGGGCAGCGCAACTTTAGAAAAATGGTTGCGTGAGGGAATGTTGTCAAGTGTGGCAATCATTTTTTAACCCCCTCACTGCTCACTGTGCTTATTGGACACATATCTTTGGCTACATGATACGCGATCCCCTCCGTTATTTCCTTGTGTCCTTGCGAGCAATGCGAATATGGTATTGCATTTAACAATGTCCCGGTATTGTTGTCTGTGTCGTGGATGGTCGGGGATTTTTTGTGGTTGCTGCTTGTGTCTTCAGCTTTTGAAATTCTTGATATTGCACTGTGGCTTTTAAGGAGGTTAATGAGGTTTGTTGTGTTATCTTGGGATGTTTGGACGGAACAGGAGCACAGTTCACACAAGACTCGTACCTGATCAACATGACTTTCCTCGAAACCGAAATAATTCCAAACAATGGAGTGTGACCCCTTTTTGGGGACTAACGTACGTACTTCTGCACCTTCTTCTTGCTGCTCAGCCATTATGACCGTTCGAGGTGAATGACTTTAAATCTCGTGATGCCAACGTACTTCTACCATAACACTGAGCGCGCTCGCAATTTAGACGCTGTCACGTCAGACTTGTGACGCAAGCCATCATCCATTCTGTACACTCTGACTCCGCCCATAACAACGAACAAACACTTTGCTTGATTTTAGACCGTCTGTTTTGTGCTTTGTGTTTACACATTAATATCGCGACGATTTTTATTAATTAACCGCGGGGCACAAATATCGTTATCATGATAAAAAAACAATCACTGGACATTTTCAAACAAAGGTTGAAGACATACCTCTTCCTGAAACACATAAACTCTTATTTTCCCTGTGTGTTTTATGTTTTGTTGTATGTTGTTTTGTTTTGTTGTAACTACCAGCACAATTCATAGGCTAAAGGTAACTATTGAAGAAGTGTTAATATATTCATTGATAGAGATTTTAAAGAACTTTTGTACATCACTCTGGAAAAGAGCGTCTGCCAAATGCCAGAAATGTAAATGTGAATGAAATGTTATTATGGAAGATTCAGTGATGCAGGAAATAAAAATGTAGCAGACTGCAGTTAGAACCTTTAATGTTTTAGATATCATTGGAAATAAATTAAAGAACATGATAGAGATAAAATTAGAATAATAGCCTACATATTAATCCTCACTTAAAGAGAGAGCAGTGAGGAGGAAGTGAGATTTACATTAACAGGACTGAAGAGTTTCATTTCTCCCAGAATAGAGCAGAAATTTCACCAGATGTTCAACTTCCTTCAGTCAAACTCACTGAAGCACAACACACAGCACTGAATCTACAGCTAATCCCACTCTCTCATCACACTGATCATCACTATTAACTGGAATAAAAGAACAGACAACGTCCAAAACTCAGCTTTATTTCAGCAAAAACTACAGGAAGAGCAACAGGACAGTGAAGAGAGTAAAGACAGAAATGTCAGCATTGTGTAGAATTGAAACTCTATTTAGGATGGATGATAAGCAGCTCTATGTTAAACTCTAGCTTGGATCCACTAGCCTTCACACTGACTCTTTCTGAACGTGACTGGATGATTGGCGTTGTTATGGGAGACCTTACAGCTGAACTCCTCCCCCTTTTCCCAGAGGTCTTTGCTGAGGGTCAGGGTGCTGCTGCGGCTGTAACGGCCACTCTTCTCTTCTTCCGCACTGGTCAGAACCCCGGTGTTCACCTGGGAGCCGTCCACTGTCCAGCTCACCAGCGCCCCCTGTGGAGAGTAGCCAGACAGCAGGCAGAGCAGCGAGGCCGATCCTTCAGACAGCTGCAGAGGAGACGGAGGGAGCAGAGACACGGAGGGAGCTGTGGGACCGGCTGGAGAAGAAAAAAAGAATTACTGATGTTTAATAAAGTCTGACTTCATGACTGAGTTTCATTGAGTACTTTATTATTTGACCTCAGTTTCAGTGCAGAGACAAAACAAACATGTTCCACACTGTAATTTATCTGGAAAAATCATTTTTCATAACAAGTCTTATTACTTTATACTTCAAACCTTCAGCATATTTAACTGCAGCAAATACAAATGTAGCTGATTACAGAAATATTCATTGTTTAACACAAACACACACAGCAGCTAACATCTGGATTTTACATCAGCACAAAGTCACTATATTTATTAAATGTTTATTATAGAGTAACTGCAGAGTTATTACATGTTGAATATATAGCAAGTGTGTCATTATTACATATTTAACATCAATTATTGTGTATTTGTTGAATGTTCAAGAACATTTCTATGGGATCTGTTCTGATACTGAAATGTATTCCTCAACACAGCATAATAATACACAATAAAATCAATGATGTCATTCTAAACATAAATAATCTAGTTTAAGTTTATTTATTCATGGAATTAGTAATGAACTAAACTGATTTAGTTTTAAAAAGAAGAAAACACACTTACTGTTCACAATGAGTTTGGAGCCTCCACCAAAAGTGTACCACAGTGATACATTCTAATGAAACCATCGTACAAAAACCTCCATCACACTGCAGTGCACACACACACACACACACACACACACACACACACACACTCACACACACACACTCACACACACACACACACACTCAGACACACACACTCACACACACACACACACACACACACACTCACACACACACACACACACACACACACACTCACACACGCACACACACACACACACACACACTCACACACACACACACACTCACACACACTCTCACACACACACACACTTTGCATTGGTGGTCCATGCTTCAGTGCTCTGTGAGTGTTTATAGCCCTGTGACTTTAACACTTCATGACTGAGAGCTGCTGCTCAGCAACTTCACCCACAGCAACCATGACTTTGATCAGCGTCTTCATCTGCACACTGGCCCTCTGGACTCAAGGTGAGAGTTTAACATCAACTCACAGCCTCACACACTTCATTTCATACTAATTCTACACCACTTTAGAGCACAGAAACACAATCTATGTTTCTCTTCAGGATCCAGAGGTCAGGTGACTGTGACTCAGACTCCTTCAGTGCAAACTGTTGCTCCAGGAAACACCGTCACCATCAACTGTAGAACCAGTAGCAGAGTGTATAATGGTAACCGTCTCGCCTGGTACCTGCAGAAACCTGGAGAAGCTCCTAAACTCCTGATCTACTTGGCTACTAACTTAGAGTCAGGGATTCCAGATCGTTTCAGTGGCAGTGGATCTGATACTGACTTCACTCTGACCATCAGTGGAGTCCAGACTGAAGATACAGGAGATTACTACTGTCAGAGTTTCCATGAGATCAGTAGTAGCTATGTGTTCACACAGTGTTAGAGTGTGGTACAAAAACCTCGGTCAGTGAGAGTACACAGAGAAGCACTGCTGCAGCTGGGAGAGACTGCAGGTGCTGAGGGGGAGGATGTGATACAGCACAATGACACACACTGTGGACCAGAGAAAACACACCACACTAACACACTAATACACACACATACACACACACACATACACACACACACACACACACTGTGGACCAGAGAAAACACACCACACTAACTCACTAATACACACACACACACACTGTGGACCAGATAAAACACACTTTAACTGAAGATATCTTACTTATTAACAAACAATTAAATAATAATAATAAACTCCCTTTAACAATCTTTAATGAGTATAAATCAGAGAATTATACAAAATTATAACAAAATTAATATTTTAAAATATACTCATTCATTTTGCTTCTGGACAGATGACCCTGAGTTATACAGCAGTTTGTGTGAAACATCTCAATGATTCTTTATTTGTAACTAGATGACATTAATTAGAAACTCTGTAAGGCACTGGGTTGAATTTCTACATTAATTATTAACACCAGTGATTTGCAGTTTCTTGATTTGATTGAATGTGAAATGAAAAAAAACACACACAAGTTTTTCTGTAGAGAAAAACTTGTCTTGCAAAAAGCTGACCAATCTTACAGGCTCCTGCAGAATAACTGACCAATCCTGTCCACTGAAGCAGAAACTTTGAGAAACTCCACCACACCAACTCCTGCAAAAAACTTGGATCAATCCCATTCTCTCTTGAAGAAAATTTGACCAATCCCATCTGCTCCTGCAGAATAATTAACCAATTCTGCCCACTCTTACAGAAAGTTTGACCAATCCCACCTGAGGACTGAGACCAAGCAAGCTCAGAAAACTCGGGGTCTCAGTATGAGAGCTGACTTCACTTCACCAAACTCTCATAAACTGGGTTAACTGGTATCATGATGTGGGTTTACATCTCGTTAAGGTGATCCAGACTTTCCTCATCAAGTCCTGTTCACATTCACTGTAAAAAGATCAGATCTCACACTGCTTCAGATGCTTGTTGGAAAAGCTGGAGATGGATCGTGTTAAAGCTTTATATTTTACTGCAGAAGAACAAGAATATGAGGTATACAATAACCACAAAAAGCAATACTGTCACTGCTGCAGGGTGTGGGGCAAAAAAGAACTGACTGTGTAAATGAGTGAGGGCATTTTATTTAATTTCACATCACACTTGATAATATAAAAATATGATAAAGCTGGAAAAGACATTTAAATACGTTCAGAATTTATTTGCTTAAGGAAGGATTCATGATTTCTACACTGATTTCTATACTGGCCCCTCCCCCCGGTACCAGGGGAGCTCATTTTAAACAGGTAACAGAAGAATTGGTCAGTAAATGCCTGTCTCACAGCCCTGCCCTCTGATTGGTCCACGGTGACAGGATGCAGCAAATCAGGGAGTTTCTCCTTCCTAATCATGCTTCTACTGTGCAGCACTGTCATGTCACCTTCCTCGTCTGGGTCTACACTTTACAGCCTTAAACTATTGAAGTGTGTCTTGAGAATCCCAAAGATCATTTCCATCCTGAATCTAGTATTTTCCTGATCTGCTGAAATCACCCCTGAGGTCCAGCAGTGGCAGTGGAAATGGAGTCATCAGGAGCTTCCTGCAGGTGAACCCTCTCAGGTGTCTCCAGGGAACCCAATGAAACTGATCTACAATGTAGAATGAACAGAAATATTTGAAGAAAACTGTGTTTAAATAAAAACCATATGGATACAGATAGAGAGTCAGTGTTTGTTCCAAGCACAGCTGAACACAGGTTTGTGTAAACAGGTAAAAAAGGCATTACTGAGCTTTATATTCATGTTCCATTAAACCCCAGTTACTGCTAGTTATTTTATGAAGTGTGAGTACAAACAGCTGAGTGTCATTAGTAATCTGGTGACTGTGAACAGCTTGACTGGAGGTCATGTGATGAAGTTGCAGGCTGAGGATCATGGGAGTTGTATATAAATCAGTGTTGTGACAGTGAAGGTGGGTTTCATTCACAGAGGTTTTGTGCCATTTAAAGAACTGATGTTTTTTTGTCCTCAGTATTTTTTTTCACAGTCGCTTATGTTAGAAAAGTGTCTACATTTACACGAGTCCTTCACCACCAGGGTGCAGTGTGACATCATACAGATGTGGTTTAAGAATGCTCGTCAGAGGGACAGGAATCCCGTGACGACTCGCGGCAAAGACGAGGAAAGACGAGACCAGTAGGTGGCAGTCGTGTTTCGTGTACATTGAAATTGATCAACATAACGTGGTGCAATTGGTGTATGATATCAAAGTACCACAAAAGCTATTTAAAAGCATACGGAGCAGTCTGTTCTTGCAGTAGGCTACTCTGATGTCATAAACTGATCGGTCTGAGAAGCGCTGCATGAAGTCAAACACATTAAATGATGTGCTTGGCCACGGCATTTCTCTCAGAAGCAGATTAAAACAAGCAACAAAGAAAGTAAACGTGTGGAATTCATATTTAACATTTTCAGCGGTGAGTTTTTAATGTCATAACTTCATGGTGTGAGGTTTTATTGCGTGTGATGGAAGTGGGAAGAGCGCGTTGCCCTGCAGGCAGCTGAACCTGGAGCGCGAGCATCCATCAGGATACGTTTAAAAAATATCTTAATATTCTACAAATGCGCCCTTCTTCTACTTATGCACTTGTTTTGAGTGTAATAGTTAAAACATATTGTGCCTAAAAGCTATTTTAAGCTATTGTTATAATATTATAGCAATATGTAAAAATTTGTTTATGGACTGGTCAAATGGCTCTATCATTGAACGTTTGATCGTTACTGTAGCACTTATATATTATCTTATGTCACGTTTATATATTCTCTAAAACACTTCTAAATATGAAATATATCTATCTATCTGAACATGGTCTCTGTTTAATAATCACTGCGGTATCTCCCTCCCGCAGCCCGCTGCTATGTACAGTCCTGTAAACTCGTGCACTCTGAAGCTCGCTGGACCGAACAAGCAGATGTGCGTCCGCTGACTTTTGTTGCTTAAGGGTCAGTGCAAGTTTTTGATTTGACATCTTTTATTAGCTGATTTTTAAGAAATGCAAAACTTCTGTCAGGGAAACCTGTTTAATGTCTGTAAGCAAAGACCTATCCACACCTATTCACATTTATGTAAGTCCACCTAGAGTATAAATTTTAATAAAATAACATTTAGTAAAATTATTACATGGATGCTACAGTATTGGGACAATAAAAGCTTTCCCTTACCGACCCCTAACCCTACCCAGTAAATACTTTATTCTTAATAAAGACTCAATAGGCTCGATAAGGATCGTTTGATTCTTACCTGCAATTATCTTGTCATGTTCATATTTTTGTCTAAAACACATCTAAATATGAAATATATCTACAGTGAACATGTTAAATAAAAAAATTGGAATGTAGTCTAGATCCAGATATCCTGTTTTTTTAGCCTCTGCCTAATATAATATAGTTATATTGTAATATTTGTTCATTTTTTCACCCCTTAAAACTAGGCTACAGTCTGAAGGATTGTAGTAATGTGATTTAAAGGCTAAACAGTTGCAGTTTGTATAGTGCACGTTTCAGTGTGTGAAGTCGACCGCACCCAACGCCATCTGGGGGTTTTGTATATTGAGGCATTAAGCAGATGTTTTTTTATCCAAAGGGATTCGCAAAAATTCTCTCTTTTTTAATTTTCATATCCAAATGGGCTGAATTGATGAAACATTTATTTATACAATATATTGTTATATATAAACCTAACCTTTTGTAACTTAATTTAATACCTCTCCTATAATGTGCTTTGCCAGCGGATGAGTTAACCTCTCTCCAGCGCTTATTTCCAGCAAGCGACAGAGATGATAAAATGCTTGAGAGCCACATTTTTGAAGTTTACTCTTTTTTTCCTGCTTGAAACCTGCATTGAACATAACTTACGTTATCGTCCGCCGTTATACATACAGTATATCCGTTATACTGTACTGTTTATATTGTGTGATTGCCTACATTTTAGTTTAACACCATGAACTCCAATTTACACTTAATTTTCTTATTTTTGTTTGCATTTTTCGGTGTTGGAATCTTACTTCCCACGTTCATCCGAGTTTATGTAGCGCATTTCTTTGACATTAAATGGCATATAAAAAAGCTTTACAGGAGCCTCCGCCTACTACAGTAGTTTTGATATACTATCTGATTTAATATTGTTCGTTAATTGTTTCACAGCTTAAATATACATTAATATACATAGACAGCAGGATGTTTCTGAGGCGATCTCTTCGCCTTTCTTCCCCAAAGAGGTGCTAAATGTAATTTCCATGTAAAACCCGGTTCGAGCCGTGTTCAGACGATCTGAGATATCTTCCCCCACAATGCTTCTCCCACACTGACTTTTAGGGTTGGGGAGGGTCTACTCTCATGAGTTAGATTGTCAATCATGGACAAGGACATGCACAGAAGGATCCCTATTTATAGGGATAGACATTAGGGTAAACTGGTTACAGGTGACACAATCAGGAGAGAGAACAATAGGTCAGGCATTACTCGAAAGACACACAAAAAAGCAGGCTTCGCGGGTTCACCTGCCAGCGCCCTCCTCAGGCCTGGCAGGGAACAGTCCAGCAGTTCCTGACTGTAGTATCTTTTAGTTCTTCAAACCAGAACTTTCCGATGGCAGCAATTAAATCAGTCTTCCTAGTTGGTTTTGCTGTTTTTCTAATATAGTCTTTCATAGCATGCCACACCATCTCAATGGGATTCATATCAGGGGATTCGGCTGGAGTCTTGACCCAGTCAATGCCCTCTGCTGCAATGACTTTTCTTGCAGCAGTGTGCTTCGGGTCATTGTCCTGGAAAAAACGGTGGTGGACTCCGAAGTTTTCCCTGATGTATGGGGCGGCGGTTTCTTTTATGATAGCTTCCTCGAAGAAAGACCGGTCCATTATCCCTTCAAATATTGCAATCGGTCCTGGTCCAAGTCTGGATATTGCCCCCAAACATGAACTTTCAAAGGATGCTTTGGTTTTGGTTTGAACACACGTCTTCCTCTTTTACAAAACGACATAGTGGCAAAGCGATCCAAAGCCACCATTGTTTCATCCGTGAAAATTACGTCGTCAAACAGCTCCTTCCCCTCGATCCATTTTTGAGCTTGTTGAAGTCGAAGCTCTTTATTTGTGTCTCGGATCATGGGACAATGTTGAGTTTTCCCATACCTCCAACCACAAGTTTTTGTCTGACACTGCATATGGATCGCTCATGCGACATTATGTCGCTAATGTCCACACCAAAGTCATGAAATGGTCCATTTTCAGAAGACTCTAAGAGTCTCCAAAAGAGTCGACATCAATACAGGACTGTCGCCAGCATCAACCGGACCGTCTGTGGAGGTGGACTGATCTGTTGTCGGCGGACGAGACGGGGGTGCCTTTTCTTTCAAACACTCTTCCAACCAGCCTACTCTTGCCTCCAAATTCAGAAACTTTCGTGGGAATGCCATTAACTCGTGCTTCAAAACTTTCACTATGGCGGGACACTGGTTTTTAATCAGTGCAGCCTGAAGAAACCAACGTTAAGAGTAATTTTAATACATTTATTACAACATGGACATGTACATGAGTGCTTATCAGTGTTACAATAAAAACAATTACATACCGATTTCTTTTTTAGAAGCCATGGTTTGTTCTCCTTTCCTGATTTCTGTAGAGACATTTTGATGGTTAACACAGAAGTGCAACACAAACTGAACAAGAAATGGTGTAAATAAAAATACTTTCCTACCCTTTGTTTTTTGCTAGCGCAAATGGCGACTTTCTTATAGAATGTCTTTGCCTCCATGTCTGTTGTGAGATTAAATTTACTAAAAAACAGTTTAGTACCACGGGTCGATGTGCAGCAACCAAATAAGTGACACTTTTACATGAACTGCAAATGCATACACTGTACATTGGCTAGTTTGATGCAGCATTTTATAGCTTAGGATCTCCCCCCAAAAGATAGTGTGAATGTTTTGGTATTAACTGCATTTACAAAACAAAAACGATTTACCAGTTGAAAAGACTGTGAAATGGTTAGGACAACCGCCTGATGCTTGTTTTTTTCAAAGCCCATTCAGATGTATAACTTTTAAAGATAAAAATGTTTAGGACAACTACGTAGTGTAGTAATGTAAAATAAAGTGCCTAATTCATGTTTAAGTATTTATTGGGTAGGGTTCGGGGTCTATGTGAGGAGGGATTTCATTGTCATAATAATGCAGCATCCACTTTATTATTTTTATAAATATAATCTTTTATACTCTGTTCATTATATCCTGTTAATCTACAAAAATACTGACGTGCAAATAGTGTCTGCCAATATATATGTGACTTTTGTGATTTACTGTTTTCTGCATAAACTCATCCTACATAATGTAAAGAACATTCAGTGAAAATATAATCTTGATATCCTTAATATTGAATATTAACAAGATCATGTAAAAGATCATAATCATACTGAAATTAATGGTTAAATTCAAACTTTGATGCTCCTTATCTCAGAATTTGATTTCTGGGTTTTCACAGGCAGGGTAACACAGCATGTAATTACTATTTAACACTTATTGAAAATGTAATACTTTTAAGAAATAAACTGGAAACGGGATCTTCTCAGGTTCATTCAACTATTTTGAGTAAGTAGCATCTATTTGTGCAACTATATTGCAACTATTTGCACTTAGTGAAAATCGCGTCCATTTTACTTGGTGTAAGTAGCATCTACAACTATATGCACTTAGTAAAAACAGCGTCCATACCTAATAAAATGTGCTATTTTCACTTAGCGCAAATCTATCACTATTTGCACTTGTAATTACACTTGTAGTGTAAAAAAAACGTATCAAAGCCATTTGCACTTAGTGTGAATAGTATCTAATGCTATTTGAATTTGGCGTTAATAGGCGCTAAATAGCTGTCTGAGGAAAAAAGCTAAATAGCTTTCAGAGATGCAAATACGGTCATTTTTAAAAAAGTTAAAATAACAGTATTAAACTCATGCAATATAGGGATTAAGTTGTACTGTTTTATTTATAAAGCCATATACATCAACGTGTTTGGAGTAATGTGAACAAGCAGATGTTCAAAGCAGATAAGTTATACCTACCTTATTATTAAAACAGGTAGATGCACATGCAATGAGTAAAGTTTCACTTTTATGCGTATTCTCAACGTAGCTTAATGCATTAAGTAGTTTTATTAATACATTAATTTCACTATTCACAAATAGGCCTAATATATTATTCATCACTCTAAACACGTTAATGTAAATAATGACATTATTCTCAAAATATTACGAATTTAATCCCGTATTGCTACGAATATTGTGATTTTTACTTTATTCTCATAGTGTAAACTTTATTCGCGAAATATTACTACTTTGTCACAAAA
>NC_080728.1:20155000-20207500 GCF_019097595.1 Hemibagrus wyckioides
GATGCAGGACAACCACCTAGTAATGCATTACAGTAGTCCAGTCTGGAGGTCAGGAATGCATGAACTAGTTTTTCTGCATCAGATACAGATAAAATGTTCCTAAGCTTGGCAATATTTCTAAGATGGAAGAAGGCTGTTTTTGTGATATTGGAAATATGATTTTAAAAGGATGAGTTGCTGTCTAATATTACACCCAGGTCTTTCACTGTTGAGCTAGTAGTAACAGTACATCCTTCTAAAAGCAAGCTGAATTGTGAGAGCTTCTGTGTATTGGTTTTTGGACCAATAAGTAATATCTCTGTCTTATCAGAATTTAATAATAGGAACTTATCGGTCATCCAATCTTTATTATCTTTAACACACTCAGTTAATCTAGACAATTTACATAATTCATCTGGTTTTGATGAGATATATAACTGGGTATCATCAGCATAACAATGGAAACTAATCCCATGCCTTCTAATGATGTTACCCAAGGGAAGCATGTATACTGAAAAAAGCAGAGGTCCTAAAACTGACCCTTGTGGGACCCCGTATTTCACTGGCACTACACTGGACAGTTCTCCATTTAAATCTACAAAAAGGTATCGATCAGACAGGTAGGATCTAAACCATTTTAATGCCTGTCCCTGAATACCTGTGTGATTTTGTAAGCAATCTATGAGAATAAACTATAGACTATAAACACTAAAACTATATATATATATATATGTAAAACTATAAAACTGTATATCTTAAGAATTTCAGGATTATGAAACCCTAAAGGATCCTTTCACAATACGAGTCCTGAGCTCCATGAGATCCCTGAAGAACGGTGATGTTTTACTAATCCCTCATTGTGGTCATCTTGAATTGATCCTGCCCCAGAGCAGGTTAGCTGTGTACAGTATGTTGCCATGGCGATCTACCCAGCTTAAAATCTGTGAGAGTGTAACTTTGGGTTATGAGTTTAACTCTGAAATCCTGCTTTGTGGTACATCCTATGATTATTTAAAGGGAGTAGTGTGAGTACAAACAGCTGAGTGTCATTAGTAATCTGGTGACTGTGAACAGCTTGACTGGAGGTCATGTGATGAAGTTGCAGGCTGAGGATCATGGGAGTTGTATATAAATCAGTGTTGTGACAGTGAAGGTGGGTTTCATTCACAGAGGTTTTGTTCCATTTGAAGAACTACAGCTTTTTTGTCCTCTGAATATTTTCCCACAGTAGCTTCTGTTAGAAAAGTGTCTACATTTACACGAGTCCTTCACCACCAGGGTGCAGTGTGACACCATAAATACATTCAATACTGAAATCAGGCAGCTCCTAAACAGCTGGAAATTCCATGGAAGACAGGATTCATGATTCCACCAGGATCCAGGAATTGTTTGGACTATTCTGGTCTCACAAAGTTAGGAATACTCTGTATCTGTGGGATTGTCCTCCTAGTACTGATGCTCCTCTATCTCAAATCAAATTTAGTAAATTAAGTGTAAATCGACTTCTTATAAAGTTTCACACAGTTTTTCTGTAGTAGTGTTGAAGACGTGGAGAGTGTTCCAGATTTAAAAGAATGTGATGAATGATGCTTGATTTCATGACTGTGTCTGTGTAATAATTAAGTTAGAATAAGGTTCATGATATGGTGTATGAAAAGAGTCAAACTTCAGAAGACAATTTATATTATATCCAGAGCTGTTTAAATGCAGGGTCCAGAGAGAGAATAAGACAGAAAGAGAAAGAGAGAGAGAGAGAGAGCAGTGAGGTGTAAGTGAGATTTGCATGATCAGGACTGAATAGTTTCATTTTTCCCAGAATAGCAATTGGTGGTCCATGCTTCAGTGCTCTGTGAGTGTTTATAGCCCTGTGACTTTAACACTTCATGACTGAGAGCTGCTGCTCAGCAACTTCACCCACAGCAACCATGACTTTGATCAGCGTCTTCATCTGCACACTGGCCCTCTGGACTCAAGGTGAGAGTTTAACATCAACTCACAGCCTCACACACTTCATTTCATACTAATTCTACACCACTTTAGAGCACAGAAACACAATCTATGTTTCTCTTCAGGATCCAGAGGTCAGGTGACTGTGACTCAGACTCCTTCAGTGCAAACTGTTGCTCCAGGAAACACCGTCACCATCAACTGTAGAACCAGTAGTGACGTGTATGGTGGTAGCGCTCTAAACTGGTACCTGCAGAAACCTGGAGAAGCTCCTAAACTCCTGATCTATGATGCTACTGACTTACAGTCAGGGACTCCAGCTCGTTTCAGTGGCAGTGGATCTGATACTGACTTCACTCTGACCATCAGTGGAGTCCAGACTGAAGATACAGGAGATTACTACTGTCAGAGTTTCCATGAGATCAGTAGTAGCTATGTGTTCACACAGTGTTAGAGCGTGGTACAAAAACCTCGGTCAGTGAGAGTACACAGAGAAGCACTGCTGCAGCTGGGAGAGACTGCAGGTGCTGAGGGGGAGGATGTGATACAGCACAATGACACACACTGTGGACCAGAGAAAACACACCACACTAACTCACTAATACACACACACACACACACACACATACACACACACACACACACACTGTGGACCAGAGAAAACACACCACACTAACTCACTAATACACACACACACGCACACACACACTGTGGACCAGAGAAAACACACCACACTAACACACTAATACACACACACACACACACACACACTGTGGACCAGAGAAAACACACCACACTAACACACTAATACACACACACACACACACACACATACACACACACACACACACACTGTGGACCAGATAAAACACACTTTAACTGAACATATCTTACTTATTAACAATCAATTAGATAATAATTAAACGTCTAAAAAAATAGACGTTTATTAAAAAATAAAAAATAAAAAATAAATTTAACGTCTTTAATGAGTATAAATCAGAGAATTATATAAAATTATAACAAAATTAATATTTTAAAATATACTCATTTATTTCAGTTCTGGACAGATGACCCTGAGTTATACAGCAGTTTGTGTGAAACATCTCAATGATTCTTTATTTGTAACTAGATGACATTAATTAGAAACTCTGTAAGGCACTGGGTTGAATTTCTACATTAATTATTAACACCAGTGATTTGCAGTTTCTTGATTTGATTGAATGTGAAATGAAAAAAAAAAAAAGTTTTTCTGTAGAGAAAAACTTGTCTTGCAAAAAGCTGACCAATCTTACTGGCTCCTGCAGAATAACTGACCAATCCTGTCCACTGAAGCAGAAACTTTGAGAAACTCCACCACACCAACTCCTGCAAAAAACTTTGATCAATCCCATTCTCTCTTGAAGAACATTTGACCAATCCCATCTGCTCCTACAGAATAATTAACCAATTCTGCCCACTCTTACAGAAAGTTTGACTAATCCCACCTGAGGACTGAGACCAAGGAAGCTCAGAAAACTCGGGGTCTCAGTATGAGAGCTGACTTCACTTCATCAAACTCTCATAAACTGGGTTAACTGGTATCATGATGTGGGTTTACATCTCGTTAAGGTGATCCAGACTTTCCTCATCAAGTCCTGTTCACATTCACTGTAAAAAGATCAGATCTCACACTGCTTCAGATGCTTGTTGGAAAAGCTGGAGATGGATCGTGTTAAAGCTTTATATTTTACTGCAGAAGAACAAGAATATGAGGTATACAATAACCACAAAAAGCAATACTGTCACTGCTGCAGGGTGTGGGGCAAAAAAGAACTGATTTGAAATGAAATGAATTTTACATGATACTTGATGTAAAAGTAAATGCAATTAAAATAATTAGCAGTCATTTTTTATTCATTATTCATTAGTCATTTTAAAGGGCATAAGCACAGATTCTACCTCTGTAGCTACGTCTCTTTCCAAAAGGTCTCTCTTTTTGCAATAAACTGCTGTCTATTAATCAGATTTAGATCTAAATTTAATCTGTCTGTGTATTCAGAATATATTAGGAGACATTTTAGGAGACAACAGTTATGTTATATGGATAATTTCACCCTTGTCCTCTTATTTGTAAATAACTATTGGAAACTATTGTAGGCTACTTAAAATGAAACTTTAAATAAACTAAAAGAAGCGGCCTAATAATAATAATAATAATAATAATAATAATATTGGTAGTGCACAGACACAGACCTAGCACAGAATCGACAGTGAATTACGATGAGATTGCGTTATCATTTCCACTAAATATGTGACGGGTTATAGTTATCAGGTAAATATTATTGAAATGTGGTAAAAGGACTAAATGTGAATCCAGTGTTTCTGTTCTGTATTCAAGATTTAATGCTCTGGCAAGGTGCCTATGTGAAGATAGACTCCCTTTAAGATCATCATCACAAATCAGTCCTCGGAACTGATCCTCAACACAATGACCTTGAGTGTTAACATCTCAAACTTGTATGTTTCAGCATACAATTCAGAGCACACAGGTCTAAAATTGGGCATAGCCCCTGTCCTTCTTGGGAACCAATAATTGCAAGATGTAAAGCCTTAGTCAAGAAATTGTCAAGCTGAGAGTAGACAACACTAACCTTTAATCAGGTCAATCTAAGCTAAGCTTAGCAACAGCATGTGTGATCACCTCCAGGAGCTTTTCAAACACCACAGAATGTGGTGGCAATTCGACTGCAGGTTGCTCCTTGTTGCCCACATTGAGCTCTTCAGAGTGCAATACAACCACACTGTAAAATCCGATTAGTTAAGCTTACTTGAAAAAAGCGTGCAAACCGGTTGCACTTAAAATAATGAGTACAGAAGAATTGGGTATTGTATGTTCTAGTAACTAATGCTTACAAAGTAAAATATACTTATATCCAAGTTACTGTAACTAAGAGAAACTAGTACAAAGTACTTTGCAATTTGCTTAATGTGTACTATTGGGTAAGTATGGAGTACTCAGAAGTACAAGTTCAGTATACTAACTTGCATGATGTAAACTTTACTGTTGTGTGTATTCCAAATAACACAATTATGTAAGTTAGGCTAACTGAAGTAAAATTTCCTGTAACTGCGATTTTCTAGTTTTATTTACTTTAAGAGCAGTCAGATTTACTTCATAATAGCATGCAAACTACACTAAAACTACACTTTTAATGCAACAGTAAATAAACGCCTTGTTTTAGCTGCAAATAATAGCATTCAGTAAAACATTACATTTGGTAATAAATGATTAGACATGTAGTGAAGGTATACTTTGTAAGGAATATCTATATCTAAAACATGAAAAAATGCCTGCCAACTCACTATAATTTATACCTATGTAGTGGAGTATAGGTACAAAGTAAAAATACATATTTAACACACAATCACGTTACAGTTAGAACAGGTTTATTTCTCGAAAAGTCCTTCAATTTTCACAGGTTTAAAACATTTGCATCTGTTACAACAGTCAGGAATGTGGCCAATAACAAAAGCAAAAACAAAAACTTTTGTTTCAAAGAAGTGTCATAATTACTTAGCAGAAATAGCAACTGACACTACTCTCATGCACATAATTAATAGCCATAACCATCACTCAGTCAATCAAATGCACTTTCGTGATGCTTTTAACCAAACCATTTGTAACCTTTCACCTGCAGTTGCAAAGTGCTGTGTGTGCAGCAGGATTGCAAGAACAATTATAATTGTTATAAGAACAGTTATAGTGGATTAGTCTGAGCATAAGGCATTTAAAAACCTCTGTGTAACTGCACCGAGTGTTTTTTTCCTATTAACACAATAATAGCAAAAACAAAAAAAATAACCATTTCAAAAAAGTGCCATAATGACTTAACAATGGCAACAATAGCAACTGACACTACTACAACTTTTCAACGAACTCTTCAATAATTGCACTAACTCAACAGGAGATTTTTTACAGTTTGGAGTCTTGGGGGAGTTTGTTCTCTCCCAGCCAAAG
Organism: Hemibagrus wyckioides; assembly: GCF_019097595.1. Lineage (NCBI taxonomy): Eukaryota > Metazoa > Chordata > Actinopteri > Siluriformes > Bagridae > Hemibagrus > Hemibagrus wyckioides. The sequence continues at coordinate 20,160,924 of NC_080728.1, forward strand.
CATCACTCTCTGGATGAAGTTTAACGTGTTTCTCATGGCCCTTGGGTATTCAAGGTGGAGAGCATAAGACAGGCCAAACAAAAGGCAAAGTACTTGTGGTAGGTTTGTGAGATTTTCCATCACAATACCTCCTTCCAGAATGATGGCAGTTGATAGTGGGTTTAAGTGGAGATGACTTGAAGACACAGGTGCATCTTCACCGACAACAGTCAGCAAGCCAACAGTCACCTGTGCCCAGCCCTCATTGTCGTTTGAATCCTGTGTGACACAAAAACTCCATTACAACAGTGAAATATTATCTATCTGTCCTGCCTACACAGCCTTCAAGTCTTGTTCATTAATTTTTCATTAATTTCACTGCATCAACACATGGGCCATGGATAATTTTACTGTACACAAAAAGATCCCTGCTGCCAATCTTCCACCCCTGTCACCCAGCTGGATTGAACCCAGGACATTCTTGCTGTGAGGGACCCGAACTACCCAATGCACCACTGTGCTCCCTTCTAGTACTGAACTCACAGGGACATATTCCATATTCTTATTTTTCTGTAACTGTGTGAGAACTTACAAAGGCAGTGTTGTAGAAGTTACTCGGATCATCACCAAGTAGTACTGGGAGGCCTCTGAGAACAAGGGTACGTAGTGCTGTCACATCTGGCTTCTAGAGGAAAGAACAAATTAAGTTCAGGATAATACAACATTACAATATGAACACAAAAGTATACATGAAGAGAGTTCCATCTAAATGTATTTTTTGTGGAAATCTCCAAAACTGGTACACAGATTATCAGGAGCAAAGGACCTAGTGTTTTAACAGTACTGCAAGTTGCCAGTTCTTAAAATACAGTATTTATGCTCGTTCAACAAAAAATAACATTAAGAAACCTTTAGAAGACTTACCCCTGAATCAATCTGCTGCACAATTTCAGCTAATTTTTCTCCAACACTTCCTTTCTTGGACTTGAAGATACTGACAAAGCGTGGTGTGAAGTGGTCCAATGCATCAAAAAAGTCATTTTCTAGATTTGTGGTGGCAATCCTGTTGAACTCTGCATATACCTGCAATGCACAGCAAAAAGACACAAAAACATGTGAATAGACTAGGTATTTATTATGGGTGTAAACAAAAAAGCACATAAGTGTCCGTTCTTACTTGTCTCTCGGAAAAAAGGGCAGGCCACCGCTCCTTCAGGGTTTTCACTGGAGGTTCGGTCTCCACAATCTCCCGTCTCCGCAGTGGGAAGGTCTGATCCATCTTTGAAGCAATAACAGTTTCACTGGGGTTCCGTTTTTTCATTTCTTCAACCAGGAGCTTTCTTTCAGCCTCTAGTCCATCTTCATTCTGCCCCTCAGGTAGGTTAGGTAAGTAATTCACCTCATACCTTTTTGGTCTTTTGAGGCCTTTTGATGCCATTTGTGTGGCGCACTTTATCCCTGTGTTTATTGCAACCTCTGCACATCCAGCTTTTCTCAGTTTAGTGTGATAATTTCCCATTTTGTACATCAAGCTGTTCTTCCAGCCAGAGCACCCATCTGGTGAGCCTGGTTCCCTCAGACAAGGATGTTTTGTTATGAGTGCTACTGCCACAGAATGGCATCGTTCTTCATTTGGATAGGCATCAAATTTGTAGATCTCCTCAGCAAGTTTCTCCAAAATACCATGCTTCATGTCTCTTGGTACATTCAGGTAAGTACGGTCTCGTAAAAACAGAAGATTTGCCTGTCTCAGTCTGAATTCCACATCAACTGGGAAATTTGGAATGTCAAAAAATTCTGGCCATCGCTCTTGTCTTGTTGATGAGCTTGGTGTCAACAGAATCTCTGTATCATCTGAGGAGACTGGGGGTGGAGGTAGGTATCAGTGTCAGTGTCACCAAAGCTATGACCTTGACAGTAGCTTTTGTAGGTGGCAAATCTTGTACATCATCAAGGTTACAGAGGGAATTATCAAAGTCAGGATCTTCGTACATGAGAGAAAAGTCATCCTTGAGCTTGCATTTTTCTTTAACTATTTTGTAAAGTTCTTCTACTGTTTCTGGTTTCCCATCTAGTGAGACTTTATGTATGTTCTGTTCATTTACAAAAATTCTTAGTTTATAGCGTCCCATGGTCCTAGAGAGAGCAAACATAACCTCAGTGCCAATTTCACATGCAATCATTCAGCATAATATATAACGCTTCAGTATCACATACACATTGCCCTTTATTCGATAGGAGGATAAGGGGAAAGGATCATTTAGATCAAGGTTTTTTGTAAATTCTTAACATTGCGAGTGTCATGCACAACCTTTTTAAAAAAACTGTGCTTCCCTTCAAAACGCATTGTCCACACATCTACAAGTGGGCCGAAGATTTTTATCATTTGAGGGTAGTGTTCAATAAAATGATGTTTTGGACGAAGTTTGTAGGTTGGAAAGGTTTGCTGCAGTAACTCTCTATGTTCTGAGATTTTGCATTCCAGGAAGTGTGAGGACATCACTATCTCTAGTATATCTTTTAGAAGCATACGTATCTCCCATGCCTGGTCTCCCTCTGGGATATTGTGTCCTATCATCAATTGGAGATGTGAGTCTTTGGAATTATTTGTGGTTGGTCAGCTTTATCAGAAAATGTGTAAGGAAACTGTTTAATGGCCTTATTCAGAGAGTCCAAAGAAATATACTGCTTGGTAACCAAATCCTGAAGACACAGTGACAGTTCTGCTGCACAATACCCTCCAAAAAGTCATGCAGGATGTCAGGTGGAAAACCATCGACCACATGAAAGTGTCTCAGATTTTCACTGAATGGACACCCTCTTTTAACACCATGATGTCTGGCCATAGCAGGGTCATGTACAACATCCTGTACATGTCTGTCATGATTCTCTCTTGTCCTTAAATGGAGTAGACCTGATCTGACCTCCTTATCCTGTATCTCATGTTGCTTACACATACAAAACCGACAGAAGTAATCGGCTGCAAAACTCTCCTGGAATCCTGCCACAGAGTGAGCCCCCAAGTTGTCTGCTGCTACATACAACACAGTGCCTTTAACACTTTCTGCTAGTTGTTCAACATAAACACCATGTTCCTCTAGGGTTGCAAGATCCTGAATGAGGGGACGAAGGATTTCTGCATAGCCATGTTCCTTCGCGGTATTAACTTTACACAAAAGTGCAAGTTGTATGGAGTGCAGAGCTGACCGATATTTGGAATCAAGGTTAGCAATCACCCAATATACTGCGCATAGCTTGTGCTTTTTCTTGGATGTCCCCAATGGATTAGCCACTTCAAAATCATCTATATATAGCCCAAGAGTAATCCTAAACTCTTCTACATTCAAAAGAACATTTTCTTTGACGTGAGAGCCATCTCTGAATGAGAGGTATCCTTCTGATGAAAGAGTCTTTTCGTGCAGCACCTTATCCAAAATATCCTTATTGTTTAACAAAGCTTGCAACATTTTCAGTATGGGAACATACACAAATGAACTACCTCTGCAGAATTCAACTGGCATAACAACTGGAAATTTTTGCTGAAAATAAGATGCTCTCCTGCTAGCTGTTGACAGGGATCCTCCTGTATTGGTGAACTTAAGCAAGACATTACTTTGTGTAACTACACTTACAATATCATTCACTATGGTATCATCCACATCACCACAATGCTGACTGATAATCTTCTGCACTGCACTTTGTATGAGTGGCCTTGAAAGTAAATGGATCTGGTTGATCTGCTGTACAACTTCTTGTACAGCAATTTCAGATATGTGCAGGACTGTCTGCATTTTTAAAAACAGAGCAGCGAGGTTATGTTCTAGCTGAGTTTCCAAGTCCTGTGTGTCACCCAGAGACTCCTCATATTCACACTCAAAGTCATCCTGTGAAGAAACATTCTCTTCTTCGGTCCCCTCATCTGGTTGTTCAATGTTGTGTACTATTCCTGGTTTAAAATGTGGTGTAGTACTCCTACTGTGAATCCTACTTTTGTGTGCATTAAATGTTGAATATACATTGCTCTGAAAATCACAGCCTTCGTACGGACACACAACTCTTTGCTTAAGTTTTAAATGACTGCGCAAGTGTGTGAAAAACTCTGCTTCAGTGCAGGGCTCCATGTATTCACATAAGTGGCAATGGAATGCAGCTGTGGATTTACTTCTTTGCCTGTCTGATCGAGGATGCTAAACAGATAAATGCACTTTGAGTGCATTAAAAGATTTGAGTGTGCACAAGCAATCACCATGAAGACAGGGTATCGGCGGCTGCCGTGTAAAACCACCATGTTTCAGGCGACAGTGTTTCAACAACTGTCCTCTTTTATCTGTGTAAAAAATGCACTGCTTACAGGTCCACTGCATCTGCAATAGGTTATTTTAAAAGGAAAGTTTTAGTGTAATTTTCCACACACAAAGAAAATGTGCACATGTGCAATAATCCATATTTATTAATTCACAATCCATATTTACTCATCAATCAATGTTGTTATTTTATCATGCCACTCTTCTTTGCTTTTACTTTACTATTATCATATTATTATTACTATTATTACTATTCTATTTTTATCATCAGTATTGTAGCATTATATACCATAAAAAGTATTTATGGTATATAGTGCTACATCTGAAACAAAATAGCTATCTTTTAAAGACAGCTATGCTGTTTGGGATGCATGAGAAAAAGAAATAACAGTGTTGCACTGAAACATAAATACACAACTGATTCAGTCATATAACATTAAGGACCTTGCATAAGGATCCGGCTGGATATCACATACGCCCTCTCTGGGATTTGAACCCCGGTCTCTTGTTTCCCGCCGAATTGCAAGTGAAAATTTCGAGGAACCGAGTGTTTCCAGTGTTTCGGGAAGAGTTAACGTTAACCTTCGTTCTCTGGATCTCTCTCTGTTTACATCATACAAACATTCATGTTTTTCCCCCGCTACGTTCAACAAATATCAGCGTAGCGGTCGACAGAAAAAAAGACAGAAAAGGCATTAACACCACGTTAGCCTAGCACTAGCTTAGCGACCGCATTAGCGATGTTAGCTTAGTAATAGTTTAGTACATTTCTAAGACAAAAAGCTCACCAAGACGGTTGGAAGGTCATCTACTCAATATGTTCAGTGGTCGTATCGTCCACTTTTACAGTCACTCCCCACCCCACCCGGTTATGACCGTTTTATTAATTTCTGAGTGGTGTTTCTCTTCTCCCTCTCTCGGAAGAGTACCGGGACAGCCACCAAGACATTTCTCAACTTGTGCAGTGTTTGCTAGCTAAGTTAATATGAAACAAATGATAGCTTGCGTTATAACAGAAGTAGAATGATCAAATTCACACACACTTATTATTTGTTTGATAACTTACCTCACTGTTCTTTACATGAAGAGATCCTCGAATTGCAGTCAAATATGTCGGCACGGTGTCTGGGCGCGAGACTGTCCACTGACTTCTACTGCACATGCGCACATCTGATTGCTTTTAGGATACGTTAGAAAATACTCGCTTCATTCATTTGTTTAAGTCTGCCATTTTGGTGTCTCCTCTGTTTAGTTTTCGAACCTTTTCCTGGCACTACCTTGTAAGTGTTCCTGCTCCATCTGAAGCTTTTCAACCCAGTGGTGTGGTGGAAGATCACACCATTTGAATCACAGGGAATGGTTTGGGTTTTGCTTGGGTCTGTCTAGTCAAAGTGTAATAATCACACTCACTCTGTTCCAGCAACATTATTATTCACTTTTCTAATCTGTGATTGCCCCTTAACTCATTATCAAGCAGAGGATTTACTCTTATTTACCATTATTAACCTTCCTGTTAAAATAATAATAATGTTTTATTTATATAGCACCTTTCTCAAACACAGTGTCATTTAACGATCAGAATTTATGCCAATTACAAGTGGCAATAACTTTGGTTTGAGGATAGACCTTCATTTACTGAATGATGCCTAAAGGATCAAATCACACAACATAATTCTCCCATAGACAGAGACAGCTGCCAATCCATCAGCTCACACACTTACCAGGTCCAGGAGGGTGTGGGGTGTGTTATATGTGCTATAGTTCTTATTCAGTGATGCTAAAGATAAAAAATGTAGCAGACTGCAGATAGTTCCTTTAATGTTTCAGATATCATTGGAAATACATTAAAGAACTTCTGACCTCTGGCATGCACAGCCTTAAAGGGTGACTGTTGTTTGAGTTTGGGGCTGTGGGATGGCCCAGTGGGCAGTGAGTCTTTCATGCTTCTTATGAGTTGGGACATAAGAAGACAGTGATAAATTCTGAATATATCTTGGCATGCTCTGCCCTGGTCTGACTGTGATACTATTTATTTAGACTAAGACCTAATCTTATGATCGTGATATACTTTGTTTTGTTTTGATAAACATGTGCCAGACATGGACAGTTTCTTCTTCCTTGGAAACTCTTTAAGCCACTTGTGAACACATTAACCACCACGTCTGCTTCTGCTGACGTTTTTTGTTTACCAGTAAATAACACTACACTTACAGCTTTCTTCTCTATAAATCAGCTTCTCTATAAATCAGCTTTCTTCTCTCTAAATCCTCCCTGTTAATCTCAGTAAATTTTGAAGAGTTTTACTATTTAATCACCGTCTCTGAATGGTACTTTGGCAGTCTATTCCCTGAATTCAGCTCAGAGGTGACGGCAGCAGGGCGTCTCAAGCTTCATCTCTGAGTTAACCTGAAAATTCTTACTGCCAGATAACAGTGACTTAATAAACCTAGTCAACATGGGACTGCACTTCATCCTACAGCATCTGTATAAATCAGGGACTAATGTGAGGCTCCTGTTCAGGGACTTCAGTTCGGCCTTCAGCACCATCGTCCAAACACTCCTCCAGACCAAACTGACCCAGCTCTCTGTTCCTAGCTATATCTGTCAGTTGATCACCAGCTTTCTGACAGATAGGCAACAGCTAGTGAAACTGGGGAAATCCACAACAAACAGCCGTACCATCAGCACCGGTGCCCCCCAGAGTTGCGTCCTCTCTCCACTGCTCTTCTCTCTTTACACCAATGACTGCACCTCTACTGATCCATCTGTCAAGCTCCTGGAATTTACGAACGACACTACAGTCATCGGCCTCATCCAGGATGGTGATGAGCACTGCAAGAACAGTGGAGTCATTCCTGGGCACCACCATCTCTCAGGACCTGAAGTGAGACACTAACATTGACTCCATTGTCAAAAAGGCCCAAAAAAGATTGTACTTTCTTTCAACCTGCCACAGGAGCTGCTAAAACAGTTCTACTCAGCAGTCATTGAGTCTATTCAGTGCAGTTCTATAACTGTCTGGTTTGGCTCAGCTACAAAGTCAGACATTAGAAGACTACAGAGAACAGTTAGGGCAGCTGAAAGGATTATTGGTGCTCCCCTGCCCACCCTTCAAGAACTGTATGCATCCAGAGTGAGGAAAAGAGCTCAGAAAATCACTCTGGACCCCTCACATCCAAGCCATCTCCATTTTGAACTTTTGCCATCTGGCCGGTGCTACAGAGCGCCAAATACTAGGACAGCCAGGCACAAGAACAGTTTCTTCACCCAAGCAATCTACCTCATGAACAGTTAAATGTTCCCCCAATTGTGCAATAAAATATGTGCAATACCAACCCAGTCTCATGCCATTACGTGCAACAGTCACGCAATTTAATCTATTGATTCGTACACACTGACACTAATGGCCCATTTTTTTCGTGACAGACAGCATGACTTTCAAACTAATTCACTTCTATGGGAATTGTCTTTCGTACCTGTAACACGTTTGTGAAGGTTTTTTTAAAATAATTGCCCTACCGAGTAAACAGTGCAAGTAACGTTAATGCAACAAAATGCATCAGTGATAAAGAAAAAAAGTTTAAGCTACTCATGCAGCCGGCTATTATTAAACCACCCAACTTACCAGACGTAGTTTGATGGGTTTTCCCCCCTTCTTCTTCTTCTTCTTCTTCTTCTTCTTCTTCTTCTTCTTCTTTAGTCTTCTTAGTTTACACCAACGTTTATGGAGCATTACCGCCTCCTAAGGTTTTTGTGTTTGTTTTTTTATTTTTTTATTTATACAAACGTGTTACAGGAACGATTCACTCTATCATCAGGTCCACTATTAACCATCCTGTTACAATAATAATAGTATTTTATTTATGTTGCATCTTTCTCAAAATCAGTGTCACTTAATGATCAGATTTTATGCTAATTAGAAGTAGTAATTAATTTTATTGTTCAAGGATAGACCTTCTGTTACTAAAGGATCAAATCACAAAACATAACCCTCCCATAGACAGAGACAGGTACCAGTTCATCATCTCACACTCTTACCAGGACCAGGAAGGTGTGGGGTGTGGGGGGTGTTATATGTGCTATAGTTCTTAGAGAGGCAGATTCAGTGATGCAGGAAATAAAAAATGTAGCAGACTGCAGTTAGAACCTTTAATGTGTTTCATGTGAAGATTGAAGACTAAACTTTCAAACATGATAGAGATAAAATTAGAATAATAGCCTACATATTAATCCTCACTTAAAGAGAGAGCAGTGAGGAGGAAGTGAGATTTACATTAACAGGACTGAAGAGTTTCATTTCTCCCAGAATAGAGCAGAAATTTCACCAGATGTTCAACTTCCTTCAGTCAAACTCACTGAAGCACAACACACAGCACTGAATCTACAGCTAATCCCACTCTCTCATCACACTGATCATCACTATTAACTGGAATAAAAGAACAGACAACGTCCAAAACTCAGCTTTATTTCAGCAAAAACTACAGGAAGAGCAACAGGACAGTGAAGAGAGTAAAGACAGAAATGTCAGCATTGTGTAGAACTGAAACTCTATTTAGGATGGATGATAAGCAGCTCTATGTTAAACTCTAGCTTGGATCCACTAGCCTTCACACTGACTCTTTCTGAACGTGACTGGATGATTGGCGTTGTTATGGGAGACCTTACAGCTGAACTCCTCCCCCTTTTCCCAGAGGTCTTTGCTGAGGGTCAGGGTGCTGCTGCGGCTGTAACGGCCACTCTTCTCTTCTTCCACACTGGTCAGAACCCCGGTGTTCACCTCTGAGCCGTCCACTGTCCAGCTCACCAGCGCCCCCTGTGGAGAGTAGCCAGACAGCAGGCAGAGCAGCGAGGCCGATCCTTCAGACAGCTGCAGAGGAGACGGAGGGAGCAGAGACACGGAGGGAGCTGTGGGACCGGCTGGAGAAGAAAAAAAGAATTACTGATGTTTAATAAAGTCTGACTTCATGACTGAGTTTCATTGAGTACTTTATTATTTGACCTCAGTTTCAGTGCAGAGACAAAACAAACATGTTCCACACTGTAATTTATCTGGAAAAATCATTTTTCATAACAAGTCTTATTACTTTATACTTCAAACCTTCAGCATATTTAACTGCAGCAAATACAAATGTAGCTGATTACAGAAATATTCATTGTTTAACACAAACACACACAGCAGCTAACATCTGGATTTTACATCAGCACAAAGTCACTATATTTATTAAATGTTTATTATAGAGTAACTGCAGAGTTATTACATGTTGAATATATAGCAAGTGTGTCATTATTACATATTTAACATCAATTATTGTGTATTTGTTGAATGTTCAAGAACATTTCTATGGGATCTGTTCTGATACTGAAATGTATTCCTCAACACAGCATAATAATACACAATAAAATCAATGATGTCATTCTAAACATAAATAATCTAGTTTAAGTTTATTTATTCATGGAATTAGTAATGAACTAAACTGATTTAGTTTTAAAAAGAAGAAAACACACTTACTGTTCACAATGAGTTTGGAGCCTCCACCAAAAGTCCACCACAGTGATACATTCTAATGAAACCATCGTACAAAAACCTCCATCACACTGCAGTGCACACACACACACACACACACACACACACACTCACACACACACACACACACACACACTCATACACACACACACACACACACACTTTGCATTGGTGGTCCATGCTTCAGTGCTCTGTGAGTGTTTATAGCCCTGTGACTTTAACACTTCATGACTGAGAGCTGCTGCTCAGCAACTTCACCCACAGCAACCATGACTTTGATCAGCGTCTTCATCTGCACACTGGCCCTCTGGACTCAAGGTGAGAGTTTAACATCAACTCACAGCCTCACACACTTCATTTCATACTAATTCTACACCACTTTAGAGCACAGAAACACAATCTATGTTTCTCTTCAGGATCCAGAGGTCAGGTGACTGTGACTCAGACTCCTTCAGTGCAAACTGTTGCTCCAGGAAACACCGTCACCATCAACTGTAGAACCAGTAGTGACGTGTATGGTGGTAGCGCTCTAAACTGGTACCTGCAGAAACCTGGAGAAGCTCCTAAACTCCTGATCTATGATGCTACTGACTTACAGTCAGGGACTCCAGCTCGTTTCAGTGGCAGTGGATCTGATACTGACTTCACTCTGACCATCAGTGGAGTCCAGACTGAAGATACAGGAGATTACTACTGTCAGAGTTTCCATGAGATCAGTAGTAGCTATGTGTTCACACAGTGTTAGAGCGTGGTACAAAAACCTCGGTCAGTGAGAGTACACAGAGAAGCACTGCTGCAGCTGGGAGAGACTGCAGGTGCTGAGGGGGAGGATGTGATACAGCACAATGACACACACTGTGGACCAGAGAAAACACCCCACACTAACACACTAATACACACACACACACACACTCACACACACACACTGTGGACCAGAGAAGACACACCACACTAACACACTAATACACACACACACACACACACACTGTGGACCAGATAAAACACACCACACTAACACACTAATACACACACACACACACACACACACACACACACACTGTGGACCAGAGAAAACACACTTTAACTGAACATATCTTACTTATTAACAAACCATTAGATAATAATAAACTCCCTTTAACATTCTTTAATGAGTATAAACCAGAGAATTATATAAAATTATAACAAAATAAACAGTTTAAAATATATTAATTTATTTCAGTTCTGAACAGATGACCCTGAGTCTCACCCACTCCTACATGAAGTTTAACCCTTCATACCCTCTCTTACTGGCTCCTGCAGAATAACTGACCAATTCTGTCCACTTAAGCAGAAACTTTGAGAAACTCCACCACACCAACTCCTGCAAAACCTTTGATCAATCCCAACTGCTCCTGCAGAATAATTAACAAATTCTGCCCACTTCTGCAGAAACTTTGACCAATCCCAGCCATTGCTACAGAAAGTTTGACCAATCACCTCCTGCTCCTGTTCAGAGTTTAAACAATCTCACCTGCTTCTGCAGAAAGTTTGACCAATCCCACCTGAGGACTGAGACCAAGCAAGCTCAGAAAACTCGGGGTCTCAGTATGAGAGCTGACTTCACTTCACCAAACTCTCATAAACTGGGTTAACTGGTATCATGATGTGGGTTTACATCTCGTTAAGGTGATCCAGACTTTCCTCATCAAGTCCTGTTCACATTCACTGTAAAAAGATCAGATCTCACACTGCTTTTCAGATTCAAGATTCAAGAAGCTTTTATTGTCATTTCAACCACATACAGCTGGCGCAGTACATAGTGAAATGAAACAACGTTTCTCCAGGACCTGGTGCTACATAAACATACAACAACAAGTTCAACACAAAACAACAAACAACACCACAGAGCTAGGACAGAAGTTTGTCTTAGCCACGTAAAGTGCACAGTGTGCAGCTAGGTGCAAACAGAGCATAGACAAGACAGTGCAAAAAAGACAATAAATACAATAAAGACAACACAAAAGAACACAGGACACTTAGCGCTGAAAAGAAATAAAAGAACGTGTACTGGAATGTAAGTGAAATAAAATAGATAAAGTGAAATGATGTAAAAAAAAAAGTATTGTGCAAAAATACACAGCAGCGGTTGAGGTAGTGCAAATAGAATAAACATAATATAACTATAGCAGCGGATGACAGGTAGAGGTAGTGCAGTAAGTAATGAACAGTATAAATTATGTGTGTGTGTGTGTCCACACAGTCAAGAGAGAGTGTGTGTATCTGTGTGTGAGAGACAGAGAGTTAGTATACAGTTCAGTCCTGAGTGAGAGTGTGTGTGTGTGTGTGTGTGTGTGTGTGTGAGAGTGTAGAACAGTTCAGTCCTGAGTGAGAGTGTGTGTGTGTGTGTGAGAGTGTAGAACAGTTCAGTCCTGAGTGAGAGTGTGTGTGTGTGTGTGTGTGTGAGAGTGTAGAACAGTTCAGTCCTGAGTGAGAGTGTGTGTGAGAGTGTAGAACAGTTCAGTCCTGAGTGAGAGTGTGTGTGTGTGTGTGTGAGAGTGTAGAACAGTTCAGTCCTGAGTGAGAGTGTGTGTGTGTGTGAGAGAGTGTAGAACAGTTCAGTCCTGAGTGAGAGTGTGTGTGTGTGTGTGTGTGAGAGTGTAGAACAGTTCAGTCCTGAGTGAGAGTGTGTGTGTGTGTGTGAGAGAGTGTAGAACAGTTCAGTCCTGAGTGAGAGTGTGTGTGTGTGTGAGAGAGTGTAGAACAGTTCAGTCCTGAGTGAGAGTGTGTGTGAGAGTGTAGAACAGTTCAGTCCTGAGTGAGAGTGTGTGTGTGTGTGTGTGAGAGTGTAGAACAGTTCAGTCCTGAGTGAGAGTGTGTGTGTGTGTGAGAGAGTGTAGAACAGTTCAGTCCTGAGTGAGAGTGTGTGTGTGTGTGTGAGAGTGTAGAACAGTTCAGTCCTGAGTGAGAGTGTGTGTGTGTGTGAGAGAGTGTAGAACAGTTCAGTCCTGAGTGAGAGTGTGTGTGTGTGTGTGTGTGTGAGAGAGTGTAGAACAGTTCAGTCCTGAGTGAGAGTGTGTGTGTGTGTGAGAGAGTGTAGAACAGTTCAGTCCTGAGTGAGAGTGTGTGTGAGAGTGTAGAACAGTTCAGTCCTGAGTGAGAGTGTGTGTGTGTGTGTGAGAGTGTAGAACAGTTCAGTCCTGAGTGAGAGTGTGTGTGTGTGTGAGAGAGTGTAGAACAGTTCAGTCCTGAGTGAGAGTGTGTGTGTGTGTGTGTGTGAGAGTGTAGAACAGTTCAGTCCTGAGTGAGAGTGTGTGTGTGTGTGAGAGAGTGTAGAACAGTTCAGTCCTGAGTGAGAGTGTGTGTGTGTGTGTGTGTGTGTGTGAGAGAGTGTAGAACAGTTCAGTCCTGAGTGAGAGTGTGTGTGTGTGTGTGAGAGTGTAGAACAGTTCAGTCCCGGGTGTTGAGGAGCCTAATGGCTTGAGGAAAGAAACTGTTACACAGTCTGGTTGTGAGGGCCCGAATGCTCCGGTACCTCTTTCCAGATGGCAGGAGGGTGAAGAGTGTGTGTGAGGGGTGTGTGGGGTCAGCCACAATGCTGTTGGCTTTGCGGATGCAGCGTGCGGTGTAAATGTCTGTGATAGAGGGGAGAGAGACTCCGATGATCTTCTCAGCTGTCCTCACTATCCGCTGAAGGGTCTTGCGATCTGAGACGGTGCAGTTCCCAAACCAGGCAGTGATGCAGCTGCTCAGGATGCTCTCGATGGTCCCTCTGTAAAACACAGTCAGGATGGGGGAAGGGAGATGGGCTTTACTCAGCCTCCTCAGGAAGTAGAGGCGCTGCTGGGCTTTCTTGGTGATGGAGCTGGTGTTGAGTGAAAGATGCTTCAGATGCTTGTTGGAAAAGCTGGAGATGGATCGTGTTAAAGCTTTATATTTTACTGCAGAAGAACAAGAATATGAGGTATACAATAACCACAAAAAGCAATACTGTCACTGCTGCAGGGTGTGGGGCAAAAAAGAACTGACTGTGTAAATGAGTGAGGGCATTTTATTTAATTTCACATGATACTTGATGTAAAAGTAATTGCAACTGAAATAATTAGCAGTACATTTTTATTCAATATTCATTCTTTCAAAGGTAGAGTGTACTTTAGAGAGAATATCTCCTTGGATTCATGCAGTGAAAGTCTAAAAACTCAGGAAATCTATTGTAAAACATCTCCCCATTAACTGTTTAAGACTGATTTATCTATTGTGTATCAGAGATGTTATAGAGAGGCTTTTGAAGAGGAAGGTTTAGATAGATTCTCCATTTTGAGAAAAAAAACATCTACTGTGGCAAGGAAAAACTCCCTTAGATGGTAAGAGGAAGAAACCTTGAGAGGAACCAGACTCAAAAGGGAACCCATCCTCATTTGGGTGACAATTGTGTGATGCAGATACAGCATGTGTAAAGTGTTATGTAAATCAATAAGGAGGTTGTTGTCCACAGCGCTGCTTGAATATCCCAATCCTCACAAGCAGAACCCGGCTGGAGCTGGTCCATCTCCGGATGCCACTGGAGCCGGCACAGTCTCTGTATGCCTCGGGATGGGTAGAAGACGGGAAACAATGGAACAGCATTAGCGTAGCTGCTGTTAATAATATTAGCAGCACTAGATGATAATGTGTATTTAATCAGATGTACTGGAGCACAAGGTTATGGGATGTGTTAAATGTATGCCAGGATAAAGAGATAAGTCTTTAGTCCATGTTTAAACTGGGAGACTGTGTCTGAGCCCCGAACACTGTCAGGAAGACTATTCCAAAGTTTAGGAGCTAAATACGAAAACACTCTACCCCCTTTTGTGGACTTTGATATTCTGGGAACTACTAGAAGTCCGGAATTTTGCGATCTTAAAGAGCGTGGTGGATTGTAACGTGTTAGAAGACTGGAGAGATAGGTGGGAGCTAACCCAATTAGAACCTTGTACGTGAGTAGAGCTAATTTATAGTCAATTCTAAACTTAACAGGTAGCCAGTGCATGGATGATAATATTGGGGTTATATGATCATATTTTCTTGATCTGGTAAGAACTCTGGCGGCTGCATTCTGGACTAACTGTAGCTTGTGTATTGAAGATGCAGGACAACCACCTAGTAATGCATTACAGTAGTCCAGTCTGGAGGTCAGGAATGCATGAACTAGTTTTTCTGCATCAGATACAGATAAAATGTTCCTAAGCTTGGCAATATTTCTAAGATGGAAGAAGGCTGTTTTTGTGATATTGGAAATATGATTTTAAAAGGATAAGTTGCTGTCTAATATTACGCCCAGGTCTTTCACTGTTGAGCTAGTAGTAACAGTACATCCTTCTAGATGCAAGCTGAATTGTGAGACCTTCTGTGTATTGGTTTTTGGGCCAATAAGTAATATCTCTGTCTTATCAGAATTTAATAATAGGAAATTATCGGTCATCCAATTTCTAATATCTTTAACACAATCAGTTAATCTAGACAAATTGGATATTTCATCTTGTTTTTGATGAGATATATAACTGGGTATCATCAGCATAACAATGGAAACTAATCCCATGCCTTCTAATGATGTTACCCAATGGAAGCATGTATACTGAGAAAAGCAGAGGTCCTAAAACTGACCCTTGTGGGACCCCGTATTTCACTGGCACTACACTGGACAGTTCTCCATTTAAATCTACAAAGTGGTATCGATCAGACAGGTAGGATCTAAACCATTTTAATGCCTGTCCCTGAATACCTGTGTGATTTTGTAAGCGATCTACAAGAATATTATGATCTATAGTGTGGAATGCAGCACTAAGATCAAGCAGGACTAAAATCGAGATGCAGCCTTGGTCCGAAGCTAAAAGCAAATCATTAGTGATTTTAACTAGTGTAGTTTCTGTACTATGATGGGGCCTGAAACCTGACTGACATTCTTCAAGGATATTGTTTTCCTGTAGGAAAGAGCATAATTGGGCTGACACCACCTTTTCTAATATTTTAGCTATAAACGGAAGGTTTGAAATCGGTCTGTAATTTGATATTTCATCAGAGTCTAGTTTCGGTTTCTTAAGAAGAGGCTTAATAACTGCTAACTTAAGAGATTTTGGGACATGACCTAGATATAACGAAGAGTTAATAATATTAAGAAGAGGCTCTCCAGCTGCATGTATCACTTCTTTCAGCAATCTAGTTGGAATTGGATCTAGCAAACACATTGTTGATTTAGCCGTGGTGCTAAGTTTAGCTAGCTCTTCCTGCCTTATGCTGGTAAAGCATTGTAACTTTAAGTGTGGAGCTATAGGCTGGTCTGGATCACCAGATGCCGTCAATGGTTGAACATCCAATATTTTGTTCCTGATACTATCAATTTTTTAGTGAAGAAATTCATAAAGTCCTCACTACTAAACTGTGCTGAAATACTCTCTCCAGAAATCTGATGCTTTGTTAGTTTAGCCACCATACTAAATAAGAAACTGGGATTGTTCTGGTTTATTTCTATCAGATTGCTCAGATGCTCAGCCCTAGCAGCTTTTAGAGCCTGTCTATAGTTGGACAGACAGTCTTTATATGCAATTCTAAAAACTTCTAATTTGGTTTTTCTGCACCTTCCCTCGAGGTTACGGGTTGCTCTCTAGAGGGCGTGTGTATGACTATTGTACCATGGTGCAGGTGTTTTATCTCTGACCTTTTTTAATCGGATGGGGGCAACAGTGTCTAGTGTGCTGGTGAAAATATTGTCTATGCTGTTGGTTACTTCATCTAGTGCATCTGCATTTCGGGGTCTAGTAAGAAGTTGAGACAGATCTGGCAGATTGTTTGTAAATCTGTCTATAGTGGTTGGAGTTATAGTTCTACCAAGTTTATAACGTGGAGAGACGTGTCTAATATGTTCTACAGGTAGAGTGTACAATAAGAGGTGATGGTCTGTGATGTCATCGCTTTGAGGTAGAACGGTTATATCGGAAACATCAGTCCCATGTGATATAACTAAGTCTAGTGTATGATTAAAACGATGAGTTGGTCTATTAATGTTTTATTGAACCCCAAAGGAATTTAGTAAATCTATAAATGCGAGTCCTAATGCATCATTAGCATCGTCTACATGAATGTTAAAGTCTCCTACAATTAACACTTTGTCAAAACTGATCAAAAGATCTGAGAGTAAATGTGAAAACTCATTAAGAAAAACACCGTAGGGCCCCGGGGGTCTATACACGGTGGCCAGAGCAAGATATAGTAGGGATTTTTTATGCCTGTCTGAGAGTGCAACATTAAGCATGAGCACTTCAAATGAGTTAAACCTGGGTCCTGTTTTCTGAGTAACGGTAAGAGAATTATTATAGATGGATGCAACACCACCACCATGACCTATCTGACAGGGCTCATGCTTATATGAATATCCTGATGGAGTAGACTCATTTAGGCCAATGTATTCATTTGGTCTAAGCCAGGTTTCAGTAAGACAGAGTGCGTCAAAACTATAATCTGAGATCATTTCATTAATAATAAGTGCTTTCGGTGCAAGGGATCTAATGTTCAGAAGCCCAAACTTAAGAAATTGTTTTTCTTTACCTATTTGGCCTTTTTCAGGTTTAATTGTGATAAGATTATTTCGAGAGTTATTGACGAATTTATCCTTTAATCTCACTAATCGGGGGACAGACACAGTTTCTATATGACGAGCTATGTGTGAACTTGTATTAGTCTGGCGAGTTGAACAGTTGCTATTATACATGTAATCTGAGGAATGACTTACCAGTCAGATGGTGCGCAGTGTCCTGGATATGTTGTCCGAGAGGACTGCTGCTCCAGCTCTGCTTGGGTGCAGGCCATCATAGAGCCTAGGAGGCTCCCAGAAAACATTCCAATTATCAACAAGTGGTATATTCTGTTCTTGACACCAAGACTGTAACCATTCATTAAATGCAAATAGCCTACTGAACCTTTTGATTCCTCGCTGGAACGTGGGAAGTGGTCCTGATACGATGATCCTCATCGGGGGCGATGTGGTGCGAACCTTCTCCACCAGGTTTCTGAAGTCCTTCTTCAGGATCTCCTTCTGTATCAGCTTGATGTCGTTCGTGCCAGCATGGAGGACCACAGCTCCGATGTTCTTGGTGAGGATCGCAGGTACCTGTGCAGCGATATCAAGAACACGAGCACCAGGAAAACAATGAGTACGCACCTTACCTTTAGCCGTGGTAGCACGGATGTGCAGGACGATGGAGTCTCCGATGATCACCATGTCGCACGCCGTCTCATGAAGGGGAGCGAAGCGGTTGCGGGTCGAGATCTTGAAGATGGGTGGCGGCGGAGGGGGAGAGGTCCTCGGCCGGGGCAAGGCGGGTGTCTTCTGCTGCTGCTGCATCCAGGCTTCGTGGTCCCCCGGCACCGGAGTGAACAAAACCTGGGCGGGCTGCCTCCTAGCTGCGCTGGGCCTGGGCAGAGAAATACGCGGTGTTGAGGTTGTGGGAGTGATCGTATCATGCCGCGGATTTACCTGGGACAGGTGTGCGTCAGCCCGGGATGATTCCAGTGCGGCTATCCACTGTCACAGCTGGGCCTGCTTCAACTGAAACCCACAACCGACATAGTGTTAAAATGAAGTAGAATAACAGAGATAATTCGTGAAAAATGTAAGCTCTAAACAGAATCGAGATAGCCGGGCTAGTGGGTTAGCATGCTAATAGCCGGGCTAAGGGGTTAGCGTGCTAGTGGGCTAACCAGCTGTAAGCAGGTGTTCAGGAAAACAAATAAAACTAGTGATTTAAAAAGCATTTGGAATGAGAATGTTATGTGACACTATCAGCTAATGAAGATATTATTAAAAGTAATGATCTAGAAAACTTAGCGGAATTGTAGGCCAGCTTGACGGAGCTCAGAAAAACACGTCTGCACGTCTGCTGCACGTCTAATCATGCTTCTACTGTGCAGCACTGTCATGTCACCTTCCTCGTCTGGGTCTACACTTTACAGCCTTAAAATATTGAAGTGTGTCTTGAGAATCCCAAAGATCATTTCTATCCTGAATCTAGTATTTTCCTGATCTGCTTAAATCACCCCTGAGGTCCAGCAGTGGCAGTGGAAATGGAGTCATCAGGAGCTTCCTGCAGGTGAACCCTCTCAGGTGTCTCCAGGTAACCCAATGAAACTGATCTACAATGTAGAATGAACAGAAATATTTGTAGAAAAATATATTTAAATCAAAACCATATGGATACTGATAGAGAGTCAGCGTTCATTCCAAGCTCTACATGGTGATATAGTGTACACTCCCTGAGAATACGAGTCATGAACTGACCCAGGACATTGACCTTAATGCTGGTAGTCAGAGACTGAACACAGGTTTGTGTGAACAGGAAAAAAGGCATTACTGAGTTTTATATACATGTTCTATTAAAGCCCTGTAACTATTTAAAATCCAAATCCAAATTATAGAGCTGAGACTCACAATTAACTGAACATTTTTTTACTTAAACATCTTTTATTACTGATAAAATATTAGATGATGATTATCTGTATAGAGTCATCATAAACAAAAAACTAAGTGCCACAACAACCACACCTAAAGTTTGACTAATCCCACCAAGTCTTGCAGAATGTGTGATGAATCCCTTGTGCTCCTGATGAAACCTTCTGTATGTTGAATATCAGTGGATTTGCACAAAAATATGTTGCATAGCAAAGTATTGATCTTTCACTTGACTGCTCTGTATGTCACATTCTACACTAATGTAATTTAACCACGCCCACATCTACCACTAGACTAGCTCAACAATACTGACATGTAATAAATAGCTTTACACATTTATCAAATGTGTTGCATTACTTACTTACATTTTTAATCCTCTTCGCTCTAGTGGAGAATAAGGCATTGACAAATCTTCTCCAGCCATTTCTGTTCTGGGCGAGCGTTGCCCTGGATTTGATGGTTTTCTGATGATGTAGTCGACATTTCTATAGCAAGAGTATTTTACGCAGTGGGTTGCTAGCTCCACATGTAAACCTCCTCATTTCACATCATGGGCTTGGGACAAGGCAATACAAAAATACACTGTAAACTTATTATTGTTATTATTAGTGTATATTTACATACATACAAACATAGGAATATTAATACCACCAACAAAAAATATTATAAGAAAAGCAAAAAATAATTCTGCAACAACCTAAGGGATCAAAAGGAAGAAATTTTTAATTAGCGTTTTAAATAATGAATTGTGGCATTTAACAGTTAAGGAACCACGATGAAATCCATGATCTCCAACAGATTCTAAGTCATGTTAGCCTCTCATGTTATCTATTTAAACTGTACCTAGAATTAATCACTGCAGGAACCGGCTAATCACTGCAGGTATGGAAATGATGCTTTGTATCATCTGATGAAATGAAAATTGAGTATTTTGGTAACAAACACTAAAGGTGGTTTAAGATTACTAGGATAAATTTTAAGATAACCATTTTTCTTTCAGCTCTAACTTTTTAGCAGTTGGGGTTATAAAACAAACAAGTGATCTGCAGTGAAGGACTCACCAGGTTTTTGAGTGATGACACTTCCTGACATATCTGTAAACACGAGACATTAAAGACTTTAATGAATAACAAACAACACTGAATTTATTTATAGATCACCACGGCTACAGGGAGCATAAGTGAAAATTGAAATTAGGGCTATTTGTGTCACCTTTACTATGTCACACAAGTGTAGCAGTAATTGGTGCAGACACAAACATTTGTTATTCACCTTCATCAGGAAGCTGTATGAAATCCTCATGTAGATCTGGACACCTTGACTGGCTTTTGCCATGCAAGGGTGAAGATATTTTTCATCAGCTTCCTGACATGCGAGTCCATTCAAGAAGCAAAGATGTAAAGAGAACACCAGGTGAACACCCTGGACATATTTTGAAGAGAAACATGATGTTTAAAATTTGTACCAGTGTCACAGAGCAGTAGCCATATTTTACCATGGACATATAGGCATACCTGTTTGGAAAGGTGTTGTGTCATAGTATGTGGTTATTCCATATTTGGCCAGCACTCTGATGCCAAATCTAATCCTGATCTAGAATTATTGTCACTGAGGAAAATTTAAACCGCAGTGTATAAAGGCTCACAATAAACACAGGCAAAACTGACATAAACTTGTCGGTAACTTGTTGAAGTTGGCATTTAGTAGACTAGGAGGCTTAATATGTGATAACTTATTCATACGAATACTTATTCATACATACTTAGTTATGAATTGTCAAGTTATGAATATGTAAATTATGATTAAGTAAATTATGTAAGTTTTAAATAAGTTATTGTAATAGCATACCCACAATAAACAAATAGGCATTAGTAAACAGCTAATACTAATGCTAGCTAGCTAACTACATTTACAGTGTTAGAAATTCTATAAAAGTCTATATGATGGGGTAGTTTGTAACAATAACCATTTCAGCCTTAATGGGACTGTTAGTAGGGCTAATGTGTTTAAAATGAACAACTAACTTACTGTTTAGTGAGCTGTCATGATGATTCAGGTTCAGGTCGCAGTTGGAAACAGTGCTACAGATAACCATTACTAAGTTGCTGCCCAAGTGCGAGATGTAGCCAAGTTCCAGATGTAGCTTGTGACTGTATCTCGAGATTCTTCACAGTGCAATACAATTAATAATTCCTGTTTATGGATTAGACAAACTCTAGTTTTAGTGACTTTCACCAGACAAAAATAAAAATAATGGAAAATGTGATGCAGGGAAATTTGTCATAAATTGTTGACATGGAATGACCCAAACTCATTAATCAGCAGATCTAATGAAGACCCAGCTCTTCTGAGATCATTTTCTGTAGAGATCATTCTGAAAGTCTGATAAAGTAACATATTCCCTCTCCACCTCTCTCCAACACCATGTCCTGCCTTAAATGTTTTTGAATGATTTTTATTGGAACTTTCTCTTCTTCAACACTTTTAATGGTACTTTCTCTTGGGTCTCTCTCAACTCTTGATGTTATTCCTCACTGATAATTCACTTGAGATGTATGTAATCTTGGGAAATGTAGTTACTCAGGCGAAGAGGCAGGTAAATGTATATTGTACATTAAGCAAAAAATGATAAAAAGGATAAATTACTGAACTCTTTCTATTGCCAAAACTACCGTCTGTGGCAAACAATATTTGGACATGTTTGTCACTAATGGCAGACGTGTTACCAGAAGATTGATAGAAATACCAGAAGACTGATAGAAGTTCACCACTACTGGCAAACTGTTGTGGCAAACCAGCACTGAACATATTTCCCAGTACTGTAAGTACTGGGAACAGTAAGTAACTTCTCATTATTTCTCACTTTCACATCCTGGTTTTAATGATTCATAAGAAATAAACATGAGGTGTGTCCATATAGGAAATTAATCCACAGTGCGGTGTGATAAAGCGCAAAATGAAGCACAGGAGGCTGTTTTATAGGTTATATACGAAATATAGTACAATAGTGGAGCAAATAAAGTGTAAGGTGGGACATTTAAGCTTAAATGTTATCAGAGTTGATCTTTGGAATATAAAGGGTTAATTTAATCACGTGTTAAGTCTGTGATGTCCCTTTCTGGGTAGTGAGATATGTAAAAAGTTTAAAGTTACTTAATTTTTATTTATTTTTTTTTAAACTAATTGCACCAAATCTTTAATTTTATTTTACTTATATCATTATATCTAGTTGTTCGTGTCTTTTATTGGGTTTTAGATGAGTTTTTTGGAGTTTTAGGTGTTAATGGGAATGTGTTTAATTTGGTACTGTCTCTTTAAGAATCTCGTGCTGAGGCGATACTCACGCGCTCCCTCGTCAGTCTGTAACTGTAGCTCCTCTCTGACAGGAATGTGTTTTAACGTGTATCTTCTGCCTAAAAACCTTTATCAATAAAATAATCAGGAATTCTACATGAGTATTTTGTATAGTATCATATCACCATAGCAACATTATTGAATTACTGAGTATTTCACTCATAAAGAGTGTTTTACTGAGTGGAGTTCACATGGCTAGTCACCAGTGTTTTGTTAGCTAGCAACATCTTTCAGCTTTCACACAGTGACTAGTTTATTTTCCACATTTCCACTTTTCTTTAGGCTTCCTGTTACTCATGCTGGGATTTATCTCTTTAGCAGCACTGGTATGCTGACTCCCGTCAAATTCCACATATACACTGATCAGCCATAATATTATGACCACCTGCCCAATGTTGTGTTCTCCTTTTGCTGCCAAAACAGCCCTGACCCGTCGAGGCATGGACTCCACTAGATCCCTGAAGGTGTGCTGTGGTATCTGGTGTCAAGATGTTAGCATCAGATCCTTTAAGCCCTGTAAGTAGTAAAGTGGGGCAAAAGGGTGTACATGGTCTGCAGCAATGCTTAAGTAGGTGATACATGTCAAAGTAACATCCACATGGATGGTAGGACCCAAGGTTTCCCAGCAGAACATTGTCCATGGCATGACACTGCCTCCGCCGGCTCGCCTTCTTCCCATAGTGCTTCCTGGTGCCATGTGTTCCCCAGGTAAGCGATTCACACGCACCCGGTCATCCACGTGATGTAAAAGAAAATGTGATTCATCAGACCAGGCCACCTTCTTCCATTGCTCCATGGTCCAGTGCTGATGCTCATTGTTGGAGCTTTTGGTGGTGCACAGGAGTCAGCATGAGCGTCCTGACTGGTCTGCAGCTATGCAGCCCCATACACCACAAACTGTGATGCACTGTCTATTCTGACACCTTTTAGAAGAACCAGAATTAACTTCTTTAGCAATTTGAGCAACAGAACCCCTCTCTTGGATCGGATCACACGGGCCAGCCTTTGTTCCCCACGTGCATCAATGAGCCTTGACCACCCATTACTCTGTTGCTGGTTCACCACTGTTCCTTCCTTGGACCACTTTTGATAGATACTGACCACTTTAGACCGGGAACACCCCACAAGAGCTGCAGTTTTGGAGATGCTCTGATCCAGTGGTCTAGCCATCACAATCTGGCCCTTGTGAAACTCGCTCAAATCCTTACGCTTGTCCATTTTTCCTGCGTCTAACATCAACTTTGAGGACAAAACGTTCACTTGCTGCCAAATATATCCCACCCACTAACAGGTGCCATGATGAGGAGATCATCAGTCGTATTCACGGCAACTGTCAGTGGTCATAATGTTATGCCTGAGATGGCGATCCCACACAGCTAAATAATAACTGGCCCATATCCAAGCTGTCTTCCTGGTCAAAGTTTTCGAATCACTTGTCAGCAGTCAATTAAATTCCTTTCTGCTAATTACATCCTGTCTGGTTCTGGTTTCAGAAAACACCACAGCACAGCTACAGCAGCTTTAGAAGTACTAAATGATTCAGTTGAATCTGTTGACAACAAGCAACACGGTGCAGCCCTGTTTTTTATCTATGTGAAGCATCAATACTGTATCTTACCATACTGATACATCGACTCATCAGCATCGGAGTAAACATACTGTTGTTTGGTTTAATAACTCTTAAACAAAACTCAATGTGTACAATCAGAAAGACTCACCTCTCGGTCACTCAGTGTAACTAAAGGTGTGCTTCAGAGGTCGGTCCTAGGACCACTCCTATTCATGCTGTATATTACTGTTTTGAGGCTAAGAAGAGGCTCATTGCTTCCACTCTTATGTCTGTGCAGGACTTTGGTAATGTGATATATATGCATGCATCTTTTTAGTGTTTATATCCCTCAGACACTGTTTACCATTTAGCTAGTTAGCTAGCTAGCTAGCTTTACTGCTCCTGCTGCCTGGAGTCATTTGCAAAATGAGCTGAAACTTAAGGAACTGATCTCTTTAGATGCTTTTAAAGTTATTTTAAGTATCTTGGTGACAGAATCACCTGACTGTAATAGTCTTTGGTGATTTAATTCTGTACAGATATTGATCCTCTTCTCGTTATTCATTTTATTATATTGTGAACTGTGCTGCTGCCATGACGCTCTTGCAGCTTTTCCAGGTACAATAAAGGCTAAATCTGCTTGTGATTACCCTGTTTATCCCGGTTAATCCTGGACTGTTTTAACTTTGTTTTAGATTACAATTTTGGACTGTGTTTGTTTGCCTCTCCTTTATGTAATTGTGTGTTCCATTACTTTTGAATGATATTGTGTTTTGGTTATTGTTGTAGTGACTCACGCTGTGAGAGCAGAAAACAGACACACCAGAGATCGTGAACAAAAGTCTGGGTTTTATCTACAAGGTGCAGTACAAAAAGTCTTTTCTTTTTCTGTGAGTTGGGGTGCACTATGAGATTGAGAGATCAGCAGTGAGGCAGCATGATGAGGTGGGTCCCAGGAGGCTCATGGGGTACAGCACGATCGGATGCCTGCTGAATGGCTAGGTGCAAATACCATTCCCTCAGCAGGAAGCCTGCTTCCCGATCGTGCACTCTGGAGTGTAAATCACTCTCAGTGAGAAAAATCAGGTCTCGAACTGCTCAAAATCTGGTGCTCAAACTGCCCTGATTTATGTTGCAGACCACCAAAGGTAGCCTCTTAGTTTCAGGAGGAAGTGTTACAGTACAATAAATACAACTGTCATCTTCAGGCAATATGTGTGCAAGAAAGATAGGAGCCCTCCCGAATGCCATGTGTAGCACACCCAAAAGAAAAGCTTTGGCCACTACAGCCATAAGCCGAGTACCCTCTGCACCTGGGTGGCACAGAGGCATTGGCCTAGCCAGATTTACTTTATTACAAAAAGGATGGAATCCCCCAATCTCTATCTGGGAGGTGAATATGCTCTATGGCCCCTTTCACCTTGAAAGAAGGAGGATGGAAGGTGAACTACATTCTGTAGCCTTTTTCGACAGTACTGTCGACCCACTGTGACACACCTGGCAGAAGCTTCCATGCTGCTAGGTGGTCTGAGAGAGGTGATGGAGAAATTCCGGGAATTTGAAAGAAAGGTTTTGTTCTTTTCTTTTATCTCCATCAGATTACTTCTCCATGGCAACATATGCAGCCATGAAGTGGCAGATGGTATGGGCAAAAGGGCTAAATATGTGGCCCTTTGGTGACCTCATTGGTGAGCCCCTCACTACAAACAAGCTCCTTTATCATGCCAGCCTGGTACCCCTGCCATGTAGGCTTTTCCTATAAGGGCGGACTTGGCCTGACAGGGCTCCAATGGGAGTGCAGACTTTCTCTTCATGTAGGTGATGAAGGGGGGGGGATTTCTCGCAAGTGTCTCTTCAACCCTAGGCATTGTCACATACCCGTGTTCATCTAGGGCCACAATGGCTGAATACCAGAGGCCTATTAGGAATTATTCCACCTCGTCACCTCAGTGTGAATGTCTGGGGGAAAAATGGGAGACGCCTTCATGGAATGAAGTTAGGTAGTAGTCATCAAGCCCAGAGCAGACAGTGCTAACCTTTCATCAGGCTAATCTAAGCAAAGCTTAGTAACAGCACATGTAATCACCTCCAGGAGGTTTTCGAACACGACAGAATGTGGTATCAGTTTAACTGCTGCTTGTTGTCCACATTGAGCTCTTCATCTTCCAATGCAGACAACATTATATCCTCATCTAGGACAGGAGACATTGCAAAGCGAGCTCCCAGAGCTGAAGTGGAGGTATTAGAGTCATCTGAGAGGATGAGAGAAAGGATCTGCTGGTTCTGTTCGACAAACCCGACCCGCTTCCTTGATAGACGTGGGACTTGAGCCACACGGTGCAGGGACTTGGCAGGAAATACAGCCAAGCAAGCACGAAGAGAGCTTAGCAACAGCACACAAAACTGCCTTCAACAGTACAAATGCCACTGAGTGTTTTCTCTCAGAAAGTAATTTAGACAAGTTAAAGGAAATCACCTCTTGCGAGACCTGTGAGACCCTTGATCTAGGTCGGCATGCTGCCTCAGTAGATGCAGGAGTCATGAAGAACAGGTGCTTAGCTGGAGAAAACAGCCAAGCAGGAGCAGAGCTTATGGAGAAGACATGTTTCACTCCTTTACCAATCAAACAATGCAGAGAAATGACAAGTCGTCCCCTGTAATGTACCAGGGGCACAAATGCAGGCACTTTCTGAACTGTTTGCTCGCCATCTTTTATATATGTCTTCTTTTTCCCTAGTCTAGACAGACAATCAGTCAACACAAACACACACAGAATGCTTCTTGAAGACAAAGAAGCTGAAGTAAATGATGCCCTTTTATGGTTTTTCTGGCACATGACCTACCTGAACCAATAAATTAGTGTGATTTCACACAGAGCTTCAGACACAGCTTCTGTAAAGAAGTGTTCCCATAGCATCAGCCATGAAGCAGTGTCAAGTTCCCTCTAAAGGAAACCACAGTAAACGTCCCTAATGTTAATTTGCTTTATATCTACATCTTCACCTACAAATAAAAATGAAAAAAAAAAAAAACTAAATTCTCTGCTTCCCTCACAAACTTAAGTACAGCCAATGTCTCCCACCGCTTTCCTAATGTGTTTAGATTTAACACACAACTCTGAGCATGTCATGGATATGGTGCCACTCTCTCTTTATTATTCTAGTCGTCTTCCTCCCGTAGACGGAGACAGCTGTCAATCAATCAGCTAATGCACTTGTCAGGACCAGGAGGGTGTAGGGTGTGTTATATGTGCTATAGTTCTTACAGCAGCAGATTCGGTGATGAATAAAAAGAAATAAAAAATATTAATAAATATTAATCCTCACTTAAAGAGAGAGCAGTGAGGAGGAAGTGAGATTTACATTAACAGGACTGAAGAGTTTCATTTCTCCCAGAATAGAGCAGAAATTTCACCAGATGTTCAACTTCCTTCAGTCAAACTCACTGAAGCACAACACACAGCACTGAATCTACAGCTAATCCCACTCTCTCATCACACTGATCATCACTATTAACTGGAATAAAAGAACAGACAACGTCCAAAACTCAGCTTTATTTCAGCAAAAACTACAGGAAGAGCAACAGGACAGTGAAGAGAGTAAAGACAGAAATGTCAGCATTGTGTAGAATTGAAACTCTATTTAGGATGGATGATAAGCAGCTCTATGTTAAACTCTAGCTTGGATCCACTAGCCTTCACACTGACTCTTTCTGAACGTGACTGGATGATTGGCGTTGTTATGGGAGACCTTACAGCTGAACTCCTCCCCCTTTTCCCAGAGGTCTTTGCTGAGGGTCAGGGTGCTGCTGCGGCTGTAACGGCCACTCTTCTCTTCTTCCACACTGGTCAGAACCCCGGTGTTCACCTGGGAGCCGTCCACTGTCCAGCTCACCAGCGCCCCCTGTGGAGAGTAGCCAGACAGCAGGCAGAGCAGCGAGGCCGATCCTTCAGACAGCTGCAGAGGAGACGGAGGGAGCAGAGACACGGAGGGATTCACCACAGAACCCGCTGAAAAAGAGAAACACACACACACACAGATACACACACACACACACACACACACAGACAGACACACACACACACAGATACACACACACATACACACAGACACACACACACACAGATACACACACACATACACACACACACAGATACACACACACAGACACACACACACAGATACACACACACAGACACACACACACACACAGTTAGAAAGGATTCTGAAATATTTCTGTAACTTTGTGGAACTGACTGATCTTACAGAGTAATAAAGTCTAATAAAGTCTGACTTCATGACTGAGTTTCATTGAGTACTTTATTATTTGACCTCAGTTTCAGTGCAGAGACAAAACAAACATGTTCCACACTGTAATTTATCTGGAAAAATCATTTTTCATAACAAGTCTTATTACTTTATACTTCAAACCTTCAGCATATTTAACTGCAGCAAATACAAATGTAGCTGATTACAGAAATATTCATTGTTTAACACAAACACACACAGCAGCTAACATCTGGATTTTACATCAGCACAAAGTCACTATATTTATTAAATGTTTATTATAGAGTAACTGCAGAGTTATTACATGTTGAATATATAGCAAGTGTGTCATTATTACATATTTAACATCAATTATTGTGTATTTGTTGAATGTTCAAGAACATTTCTATGGGATCTGTTCTGATACTGAAATGTATTCCTCAACACAGCATAATAATACACAATAAAATCAATGATGTAATTCTAAACATAAATAATCTAGTTTAAGTTTATTTATTCATGGAATTAGTAATGAACTAAACTGATTTAGTTTTAAAAAGAAGAAAACACACTTACTGTTCACAATGAGTTTGGAGCCTCCACCAAAAGTCAACCACAGTGATACATTCTAATGAAACCATCGTACAAAAACCTCCATCACACTGCAGTGCACACACACACACACACACACACACACACTCACACACACACACACTCACACACACACACACACTCACACATACACACACACACACACACTCACACACACACACACACACACACACACACACACACTCACACACACACACACACACTCACACACACACACACACACACACACACTCACACACACACACACTCACACACACACACACACTCACACATACACACACACACACACACTCACACACACACACACACACACACACACTCACACACACACACACTCACACACACACACACACACTCACACACACACACACACACACACACACACTTTGCATTGGTGGTCCATGCTTCAGTGCTCTGTGAGTGTTTATAGCCCTGTGACTTTAACACTTCATGACTGAGAGCTGCTGCTCAGCAACTTCACCCACAGCAACCATGACTTTGATCAGCGTCTTCATCTGCACACTGGCCCTCTGGACTCAAGGTGAGAGTTTAACATCAACTCACAGCCTCACACACTTCATTTCATACTAATTCTACACCACTTTAGAGCACAGAAACACAATCTATGTTTCTCTTCAGGATCCAGAGGTCAGGTGACTGTGACTCAGACTCCTTCAGTGCAAACTGTTGCTCCAGGAAACACCGTCACCATCAACTGTAGAACCAGTAGCAGAGTGGATGAGGGTAATGACCTCGCCTGGTACCTGCAGAAACCTGGAGAAGCTCCTAAACTCCTGATCTATGATGCTACTAGCTTATACTCAGGGACTCCAGCTCGTTTCAAAGGCAGTGGATCTGATACTGACTTCACTCTGACCATCAGTGGAGTCCAGACTGAAGATACAGGAGATTACTACTGTCAGAGTGAACACTGGATCAGTGGTAACTTGGTGTTCACACAGTGTTAGAGCGTGGTACAAAAACCTCGGTCAGTGAGAGTACACAGAGAAGCACTGCTGCAGCTGGGAGAGACTGCAGGTGCTGAGGGGGAGGATGTGATACAGCACAATGACACACACTGTGGACCAGAGAAAACACACCACACTAACACACTAATACACACACACACACACACACACATACACACACACACACACACATCTGTGAGAGGAGTCCACCTTTCTCACCTGTGGATGAGGTTTTGTTAACATATTAATATTTTAGTGATGATGGATATCAAACAGAATTTCCTCTTAAACTCAATGAAGTGCAACTTGAAGATGAAGGAGATCAGTACAGTCAGCACTCACACACACACACAAACACACACACACACACACACACACACTTTCAGCTGATCATCATTAGTCCACTACAAAGACTTTTACTCTCTGTGTGGAATTTTTCCTCACTGTGGAACAGCTACGTTTTTATTATCAGGAAGTGGATTATCTCACTATCTACACTCTTAGAACGGAAAAGGAAGAACTAAACCACAGCATCCAGACTTACACAGTAATTTCCAACAATTTAATAAAAAGTATTTATTAGTTTATTTTAATTTTTTAGTAGTATACACAATTTACCAGTTCTTTATGAGTAGTAGTGTTACTGTTATAGTAATGTTCCTAGTGTTAATATTATAGACTTTTATTATATAACTTTAATATCCACATTACGACTTTATTTAACTGAACATATCTTAATTATTAACAAACCATTAGATAATAATAAACTCCCTTTAACATTCTTTAATGAGTTTAAACCAGAGAATTATATAAAATCATGAGAAAAAATGAACATTTTAAAATATATTAATTTATTTCAGTTCTGGACAGATGACCCTGAGTTATACAGCAGTTTGTGTGAAACATCTCAATGATTCTTTATTTGTAACTAGATGACATTAATTAGAAACTCTGTAAGGCACTGGGTTGAATTTCTACATTAATTATTAACACCAGTGATTTGCAGTTTCTTGATTTGATTGAATGTGAAATGGAAAAAATGTTTTTCTGTAGAGATTTCACAAAAACACTGCAACATCAGCAGCACAGTCAACAACCTGAGCACTACAACAAGCACACAGAAACTCTGACCAGTCCTGCCTGCTCCTGACCAGTCCCAAACTTCTGCTCAAAGTATCTCCAATCTCACCCACTCCTACATGAAGTTTAACCCTTCATACCCTCTCTTACTGGCTCCTGCAGAATAACTGACCAATTCTGTCCACTGAAACAGAAACCAGACCACACCAACTACTGCAAAAAGTTTGATCAATCCCATCCTCTCTTGAAGAACATTTGTCCAATCCCATCTGCTCCTGCAGAATAATTAACCAATTCTGCGCACTCTTACAGAAACTTTGACCAATCCCAGCCATTGCTACAGAAAGTTTGACCAATCACCTCCTGCTCCTGTTCAGAGTTTAAACAATCTCACCTGCTTCTGCAGAAAGAATGACCAATCCCACCTGAGGACTGAGACCAAGCAAGCTCAGAAAACTCGGGGTCTCAGTATGAGAGCTGACTTCACTTCACCAAACTCTCATAAACTGGGTTAACTGGTATCATGATGTGGGTTTACATCTCGTTAAGGTGATCCAGACTTTCCTCATCAAGTCCTGTTCACATTCACTGTAAAAAGATCAGATCTCACACTGCTTCAGATGCTTGTTGGAAAAGCTGGAGATGGATCGTGTTAAAGCTTTATATTTTACTGCAGAAGAACAAGAATATGAGGTATACAATAACCACAAAAAGCAATACTGTCACTGCTGCAGGGTGTGGGGCAAAAAAGAACTGACTGTGTAAATGAGTGAGGGCATTTTATTTAATTTCACATCACACTTGATAATATAAAAATATGATAAAGCTGGAAAAGACATTTAAATACGTTCAGAATTTATTTGCTTAAGGAAGGATTCATGATTTCTACACTGATTTCTATACTGGCTCCTCCCCCCAGTACCAGGGGAGCTCGTTTTAAACAGGTAACAGAAGAATTGGTCAGTAAATGCCAGTCTCACAGCCCTGCCCTCTGATTGGTCCACGGTGACAGGATGCAGCAAATCAGGGAGTTTCTCCTTCCTAATCATGCTTCTACTGTGCAGCACTGTCATGTCACCTTCCTCGTCTGGGTCTACACTTTACAGCCTTAAACTATTGAAGTGTGTCTTGAGAATCCCAAAGATCATTTCCATCCTGAATCTAGTATTTTCCTGATCTGCTGAAATCACCCCTGAGGTCCAGCAGTGGCAGTGGAAATGGAGTCATCAGGAGCTTCCTGCAGGTGAACCCTCTCAGGTGTCTCCAGGGAACCCAATGAAACTGATCTACAATGTAGAATGAACAGAAATATTTGTAGAAAACTGTGTTTAAATAAAGACCATATGGATACAGATAGAGAGCCAGTGTTTGTTCCAAGCACAGCTGAACACAGGTTTGTGTAAACAGGTAAAAAAGGCATTACTGAGCTTTATATTCATGTTCCATTAAACCCCAGTTACTGCTAGATATTTTATATCCGAAGTTATATCCTAATCATAATAGACTTTAGATGCTTTATATACATACAAGACATTAATAATAATCAGTTACCTCCTAATAAATTTATATAAAATTATAAAAATGTATAACATAAAAATATGAGGATTATAAAACCCTGAAGGATTCTGTCTCTTCCTAAAACTCTATCACACCCTAGAGATCCTTTCACAATACGAGTCCTGATCTCCATGAGATCCCTGAAGAACGGTGATGTTTTACTAATCCCTCATTGTGGTCATCTTGAATCGATCCTGCCCCAGAGCAGGTTAGCTGTGTACAGTATGTTGCCATGGCGATCTACCCAGCTTAAAATCTGTGAGAGTGTAACTTTGGGTTATGAGTTTAACTCTGAAATCCTGCTTTGTGGTACATCCTATGATTATTTAAAGGGAGTAGTGTGAGTACAAACAGCTGAGTGTCATTAGTAATCTGGTGACTGTGAACAGCTTGACTGGAGGTCATGTGATGAAGTTGCAGGCTGAGGATCATGGGAGTTGTATATAAATCAGTGTTGTGACAGTGAAGGTGGGTTTCATTCACAGAGGTTTTGTGCCATTTAAAGAACTGATGTTTTTTTGTCCTCAGTATTTTTTTCACAGTCGCTTATGTTAGAAAAGTGTCTACATTTACATCGGGGCAGTGGTGGCTCAAGTGGTTAAGGCTCTGGGTTGTTGACCGAAAGATCAAGGGTTCAAGCCCCAGCACTGCCAAGTTGCCGCTGGTGGGCCCTTGAGCAAGGCCCTTAACCCTCTCTGCTCCAGGGGTGCTGTATCAAGTCTGACCCTGCGCTCTGGCCCCAACCTCCAAGGATGGGAAAGACAGACTTTCACTGTGCTGTAATGTATATGTGACAAATTTCATGAGTCCATTTCATGAGTGTGCAGTCCATTTCATGATATGCAGTGTGGTTTAAGAATGCTTGTCAGAGGGACAGCAATCCTGTGACGACTCCGTGGAAAGTAAGTTAGAATTATAATAATTAAGTAAGAATAAGGTTCATGATATGGTGTATGAAAAGAGTCAAACTTCAGAAGACAATTTATATTATATCCAGAGCTGTTTAAATGCAGGGTCCAGAGAGAGAAAAAGACACAGAGAGAGAGAGAGAGAGAGAGAGAGAGCAGTGAGGTGTAAGTGAGATTTGCATGAACAGGACTGAATAGTTTCATTTTTCCCAGAATAGCAATTGGTGGTCCATGCTTCAGTGCTCTGTGAGTGTTTATAGCCCTGTGACTTTAACACTTCATGACTGAGAGCTGCTGCTCAGCAACTTCACCCACAGCAACCATGACTTTGATCAGCGTCTTCATCTGCACACTGGCCCTCTGGACTCAAGGTGAGAGTTTAACATCAACTCACAGCCTCACACACTTCATTTCATACTAATTCTACACCACTTTAGAGCACAGAAACACAATCTATGTTTCTCTTCAGGATCCAGAGGTCAGGTGACTGTGACTCAGACTCCTTCAGTGCAAACTGTTGCTCCAGGAAACACCGTCACCATCAACTGTAGAACCAGTAGCAGTGTGCTTGGTGGTAGCTATCTACACTGGTACCTGCAGAAACCTGGAGAAGCTCCTAAACTCCTGATCTACTATGCTACTAGCTTACAGTCAGGGACTCCAGCTCGTTTCAAAGGCAGTGGATCTAATACTGACTTCACTCTGACCATCAGTGGAGTCCAGACTGAAGATACAGGAGATTACTACTGTCAGAGTTACCATAGTGGTGGAGTGTTCACACAGTGTTAGAGCGTGGTACAAAAACCTCGGTCAGTGAGAGTACACAGAGAAGCACTGCTGCAGCTGGGAGAGACTGCAGGTGCTGAGGGGGAGGATGTGATACAGCACAATGACACACACTGTGGACCAGAGAAAACACACCACACTAACACACTAATACACACACACACACACACACATACACACACACACACACACACACTGTGGACCAGAGAAAACACACCACACTAACACACTAATACACACACACACACACACACACACACACTGTGGACCAGAGAAGACACACCACACTAACTCACTAATACACACACACACACACACACATACACACACACACACACACATACACACACACACACACACACACACACACACACACACTGTGGACCAGAGAAAACACACCACACTAACTCACTAATACACACACACACACACACACACTGTGGACCAGAGAAAACACACCACACTAACACACTAATGCACACACACACATACACACACACACACACTGTGGACCAGAGAAAACACACCACACTAACTCACTAATACACACACACACACACACACACACACTGTGGACCAGAGAAAACACACCACACTAACACACTAATGCACACACACACACACACACACACACACTGTGGACCAGAGAAAACACACTTTAACTGAACATATCTTACTTATTAACAAACAATTAAATAATAATAAACTCCCTTTAACAATCTTTAATGAGTATAAATCAGAGAATAATATAAAATTATAACAAAATAAACATTTTAAAATATATAAATTTATTTCAGTTCTGGACAGATGACCCTGAGTTATACAGCAGTTTGTGTGAAACATCTCAATGATTCTTTATTTGTAACTAGATGACATTAATTAGAAACTCTGTAAGGCACTGGGTTGAATTTCTACATTAATTATTAACACCAGTGATTTGCAGTTTCTTGATTTGATTGAATGTGAAATGGAAAAAATGTTTTTCTGTAGAGATTTCACAAAAACACTGCAACATCAGCAGCACAGTCAACAACCTGAGCACTACAACAACCACACAGAAACTCTGACCAGTCCTGCCTGCTCCTGACCAGTCCCAAACTTCTGCTCAAAGTATCTCCAATCTCACCCACTCCTACATGAAGTTTAACCCTTCATACCCTCTCTTACTGGCTCCTGCAGAATAACTGACCAATTCTGTCCACTGAAGCAGAAATTTTGAGAAACTCCACCACACCAACTCCTGCAAAAACTTTGATCAATCCCATTCTCTCTCTCACTCTTACAGAAACTTTGACCAATCACCTCCTGCTCCTGTTCAGAGTTTAAACAATCTCACCTGCAGAAAGTTTGACCAATCCCACCTGAGGACTGAGACCAAGCAAGCTCAGAAAACTCGGGGTCTCAGTATGAGAGCTGACTTCACTTCACCAAACTCTCATAAACTGGGTTAACTGGTATCATGATGTGGGTTTACATCTCGTTAAGGTGATCCAGACTTTCCTCATCAAGTCCTGTTCACATTCACTGTAAAAAGATCAGATCTCACACTGCTTCAGATGCTTGTTGGAAAAGCTGGAGATGGATCGTGTTAAAGCTTTATATTTTACTGCAGAAGAACAAGAATATGAGGTATACAATAACCACAAAAAGCAATACTGTCACTGCTGCAGGGTGTGGGGCAAAAAAGAACTGATTTGAAATGAAATGAATTTTACATGATACTTGATGTAAAAGTAAATGCAATTAAAATAATTAGCAGTCATTTTTTATTCATTATTCATTAGTCATTTTAAAGGGCATAAGCACAGATTCTACCTCTGTAGCTACGTCTCTTTCCAAAAGGTCTCTCTTTTTGCAATAAACTGCTGTCTATTAATCAGATTTAGATCTAAATTTAATCTGTCTGTGTATTCAGAATATATTAGGAGACATTTTAGGAGACAACAGTTATGTTATATGGATAATTTCACCCTTGTCCTCTTATTTGTAAATAACTATTGGAAACTATTGTAGGCTACTTAAAATGAAACTTTAAATAAACTAAAAGAAGCGGCCTAATAATAATAATAATAATAATAATAATAATATTGGTAGTGCACAGACACAGACCTAGCACAGAATCGACAGTGAATTACGATGAGATTGCGTTATCATTTCCACTAAATATGTGACGGGTTATAGTTATCAGGTAAATATTATTGAAATGTGGTAAAAGGACTAAATGTGAATCCAGTGTTTCTGTTCTGTATTCAAGATTTAATGCTCTGGCAAGGTGCCTATGTGAAGATAGACTCCCTTTAAGCTCATCATCACAAATCAGTCCTCGGAACTGATCCTCAACACAATGACCTTGAGTGTTAACATCTCAAACTTGTATGTTTCAGCATACAATTCAGAGCACACAGGTCTAAAATTGGGCATAGCCCCTGTCCTTCTTGGGAACCAATAATTGCAAGATGTAAAGCCTTAGTCAAGAAATTGTCAAGCTCAGAGTAGACAACACTAACCTTTAATCAGGTCAATCTAAGCTAAGCTTAGCAACAGCATGTGTGATCACCTCCAGGAGCTTTTCAAACACCACAGAATGTGGTGGCAATTCGACTGCAGGTTGCTCCTTGTTGCCCACATTGAGCTCTTCAGAGTGCAATACAACCACACTGTAAAATCCGATTAGTTAAGCTTACTTGAAAAAAGCGTGCAAACCGGTTGCACTTAAAATAATGAGTACAGAAGAATTGGGTATTGTATGTTCTAGTAACTAATGCTTACAAAGTAAAATATACTTATATCCAAGTTACTGTAACTAAGAGAAACTAGTACAAAGTACTTTGCAATTTGCTTAATGTGTACTATTGGGTAAGTATGGAGTACTCAGAAGTACAAGTTCAGTATACTAACTTGCATGATGTAAACTTTACTGTTGTGTGTATTCCAAATAACACAATTATGTAAGTTAGGCTAACTGAAGTAAAATTTCCTGTAACTGCGATTTTCTAGTTTTATTTACTTTAAGAGCAGTCAGATTTACTTCATAATAGCATGCAAACTACACTAAAACTACACTTTTAATGCAACAGTAAATAAACGCCTTGTTTTAGCTGAAAATAATAGCATTCAGTAAAACATTACATTTGGTAATAAATGATTAGACATGTAGTGAAGGTATACTTTGTAAGGAATATCTATATCTAAAACATGAAAAAATGCCTGCCAACTCACTATAATTTATACCTATGTAGTGGAGTATAGGTACAAAGTAAAAATACATATTTAACACACAATCACGTTACAGTTAGAACAGGTTTATTTCTCGAAAAGTCCTTCAATTTTCACAGGTTTAAAACATTTGCATCTGTTACAACAGTCAGGAATGTGGCCAATAACAAAAGCAAAAACAAAAACTTTTGTTTCAAAGAAGTGTCATAATTACTTAGCAGAAATAGCAACTGACACTACTCTCATGCACATAATTAATAGCCATAACCATCACTCAGTCAATCAAATGCACTTTCGTGATGCTTTTAACCAAACCATTTGTAACCTTTCACCTGCAGTTGCAAAGTGCTGTGTGTGCAGCAGGATTGCAAGAACAATTATAATTGTTATAAGAACAGTTATAGTGGATTACTCTGAGCATAAGGCATTTAAAAACCTCTGTGGAACTGCACCGCGTGTTTTTTTCCTATTAACACAATAATAGCAAAAACAAAAAAAATAACCATTTCAAAAAAGTGCCATAATGACTTAACAATGGCAACAATAGCAACTGACACTACTACAACTTTTCAACGAACTCTTCAATAATTGCACTAACTCAACAGGAGATTTTTTACAGTTTGGAGTCTTGGGGGAGTTTGTTCTCTCCCAGCCAAAGCATCACTCTCTGGATGAAGTTTAACGTGTTTCTCATGGCCCTTGGGTATTCAAGGTGGAGAGCATAAGACAGGCCAAACAAAAGGCAAAGTACTTGTGGTAGGTTTGTGAGATTTTCCATCACAATACCTCCTTCCAGAATGATGGCAGTTGATAGTGGGTTTAAGTGGAGATGACTTGAAGACACAGGTGCATCTTCACCAACAACAGTCAGCAAGCCAACAGTCACCTGTGCCCAGCCCTCATTGTCGTTTGAATCCTGTGTGACACAAAAACTCCATTACAACAGTGAAATATTATCTATCTGTCCTGCCTACACAGCCTTCAAGTCTTGTTCATTAATTTTTCATTAATTTCACTGCATCAACACATGGGCCATGGATAATTTTACTGTACACAAAAAGATCCCTGCTGCCAATCTTCCACCCCTGTCACCCAGCTGGATTGAACCCAGGACATTCTTGCTGTGAGGGACCCGAACTACCCAATGCACCACTGTGCTCCCTTCTAGTACTGAACTCACAGGGACATATTCCATATTCTTATTTTTCTGTAACTGTGTGAGAACTTACAAAGGCAGTGTTGTAGAAGTTACTCGGATCATCACCAAGTAGTACTGGGAGGCCTCTGAGAACAAGGGTACGTAGTGCTGTCACATCTGGCTTCTAGAGGAAAGAACAAATTAAGTTCAGGATAATACAACATTACAATATGAACACAAAAGTATACATGAAGAGAGTTCCATCTAAATGTATTTTTTGTGGAAATCTCCAAAACTGGTACACAGATTATCAGGAGCAAAGGACCTAGTGTTTTAACAGTACTGCAAGTTGCCAGTTCTTAAAATACAGTATTTATGCTCGTTCAACAAAAAATAACATTAAGAAACCTTTAGAAGACTTA
This sequence comes from Hemibagrus wyckioides, assembly GCF_019097595.1. Lineage (NCBI taxonomy): Eukaryota > Metazoa > Chordata > Actinopteri > Siluriformes > Bagridae > Hemibagrus > Hemibagrus wyckioides. The sequence goes on from NC_080728.1 coordinate 20,200,043, forward strand.
CCCCTGAATCAATCTGCTGCACAATTTCAGCTAATTTTTCTCCAACACTTCCTTTCTTGGACTTGAAGATACTGACAAAGCGTGGTGTGAAGTGGTCCAATGCATCAAAAAGTCATTTTCTAGATTTGTGGTGGCAATCCTGTTGAACTCTGCATATACCGGCAATGCACAGCAAAAAGACACAAAAACATGTGAATAGACTAGGTATTTATTATGGGTGTAAACAAAAAAGCACATAAGTGTCCGTTCTTACTTGTCTCTCGGAAAAAAGGGCAGGCCACCGCTCCTTCAGGGTTTTCACTGGAGGTTCGGTCTCCACAATCTCCCGTCTCCGCAGTGGGAAGGTCTGATCCATCTTTGAAGCAATAACAGTTTCACTGGGGTTCCGTTTTTTCATTTCTTCAACCAGGAGCTTTCTTTCAGCCTCTAGTCCATCTTCATTCTGCCCCTCAGGTAGGTGAGGTAAGTAATTCACCTCATACCTTTTTGGTCTTTTGAGGCCTTTTGTGTGGCAAACTTTATCCCTGTGTTTATTGCAACCTCTGCACATCCAGCTTTTCTCAGTTTAGTGTGATAATTTCCCATTTTGTACATCAAGCTGTTCTTCCAGCCAGAGCACCCATCTGGTGAGCCTGGTTCCCTCAGACAAGGATGTTTTGTTATGAGTGCTACTGCCACAGAATGGCATCGTTCTTCATTTGGATAGGCATCAAATTTGTAGATCTCCTCAGCAAGTTTCTCCAAAATACCATGCTTCATGTCTCTTGGTACATTCAGGTAAGTACGGTCTCGTAAAAACAGAAGATTTGCCTGTCTCAGTCTGAATTCCACATCAACTGGGAAATTTGGAATGTCAAAAAATTCTGGCCATCACTCTTGTCTTGTTGATGAGCTTGGTGTCAACAGAATCTCTGTATCATCTGAGGAGACTGGGGGTGGAGGTAGGTATCAGTGTCAGTGTCACCAAAGCTATGACCTTGACAGTAGCTTTTGTAGGTGGCAAATCTTGTACATCATCAAGGTTGCAGAGGGAATTATCAAAGTCAGGATCTTCGTACATGAGAGAAAAGTCATCCTTGAGCTTGCATTTTTCTTTAACTATTTTGTAAAGTTCTTCTACTGTTTCTGGTTTCCCATCTAGTGAGACTTTATGTATGTTCTGTTCATTTACAAAAATTCTTAGTTTATAGCGTCCCATGGTCCTAGAGAGAGCAAACATAACCTCAGTGCCAATTTCACATGCAATCATTCAGCATAATATATAACGCTTCAGTATCACATACACATTGCCCTTTATTCGATAGGAGGATAAGGGGAAAGGATCATTTAGATCAAGGTTTTTTGTAAATTCTTAAAATTGCGAGTGTCATGCACAACCTTTTTAAAAAAAACTGTGCTTCCCTTCAAAACGCATTGTCCACACATCTACAAGTGGGCCGAAGATTTTTATCATTTGAGGGTAGTGTTCAATAAAATGATGTTTTGGACGAAGTTTGTAGGTTGGAAAGGTTTGCTGCAGTAACTCTCTATGTTCTGAGATTTTGCATTCCAGGAAGTGTGAGGACATCACTATCTCTAGTATATCTTTTAGAAGCATACGTATCTCCCATGCCTGGTCTCCCTCTGGGATATTGTGTCCTATCATCAATGGAAGGAGCCTCAGGAGAGACCAGTTTTCATGGCCATTGCCCCCGATAGTTTTCTTGGAGATGTGAGTCTTTGGAATTATTTGTGGTTGGTCAGCTTTATCAGAAAATGTGTAAGGAAACTGTTTAATGGCCTTATTCAGAGAGTCCAAAGAAATATACTGCTTGGTAACCAAATCCTGAAGACTCAGTGACAGTTCTGCTGCACAATACCCTCCAAAAAGTCATGCAGGATGTCAGGTGGAAAACCTTCGACCACATGAAAGTGTCTCAGATTTTCACTGAATGGACACCCTCTTTTAACACCATGATGTCTGGCCATAGCAGGGTCATGTACAACATCCTGTACATGTCTGTCATGATTCTCTCTTGTCCTTAAATGGAGTAGACCTGATCTGACCTCCTTATCCTGTATCTCATGTTGCTTACACATACAAAACCGACAGAAGTAATCGGCTGCAAAACTCTCCTGGAATCCTGCCACAGAGTGAGCCCCCAAGTTGTCTGCTGCTACATACAACACAGTGCCTTTAACACTTTCTGCTAGTTGTTCAACATAAACACCATGTTCCTCTAGGGTTGCAAGATCCTGAATGAGGGGACGAAGGATTTCTGCATAGCCATGTTCCTTCGCGGTATTAACTTTACACAAAAGTGCAAGTTGTATGGAGTGCAGAGCTGACCGATATTTGGAATCAAGGTTAGCAATCACCCAATATACTGCGCATAGCTTGTGCTTTTTCTTGGATGTCCCCAATGGATTAGCCACTTCAAAATCATCTATATATAGCCCAAGAGTAATCCTAAACTCTTCTACATTCAAAAGAACATTTTCTTTGACGTGAGAGCCATCTCTGAATGAGAGGTATCCTTCTGATGAAAGAGTCTTTTCGTGCAGCACCTTATCCAAAATATCCTTATTGTTTAACAAAGCTTGCAACATTTTCAGTATGGGAACATACACAAATGAACTACCTCTGCAGAATTCAACTGGCATAACAACTGGAAATTTTTGCTGAAAATAAGATGCTCTCCTGCTAGCTGTTGACAGGGATCCTCCTGTATTGGTGAACTTAAGCAAGACATTACTTTGTGTAACTACACTTACAATATCATTCACTATGGTATCATCCACATCACCACAATGCTGACTGATAATCTTCTGCACTGCACTTTGTATGAGTGGCCTTGAAAGTAAATGGATCTGGTTGATCTGCTGTACAACTTCTTGTACAGCAATTTCAGATATGTGCAGGACTGTCTGCATTTTTAAAAACAGAGCAGCGAGGTTATGTTCTAGCTGAGTTTCCAAGTCCTGTGTGTCACCCAGAGACTCCTCATATTAACACTCAAAGTCATCCTGTGAAGAAACATTCTCTTCTTCGGTCCCCTCATCTGGTTGTTCAATGTTGTGTACTATTCCTGGTTTAAAATGTGGTGTAGTACTCCTACTGTGAATCCTACTTTTGTGTGCATTAAATGTTGAATATACATTGCTCTGAAAATCACAGCCTTCGTACGGACACACAACTCTTTGCTTAAGTTTTAAATGACTGCGCAAGTGTGTGAAAAACTCTGCTTCAGTGCAGGGCTCCATGTATTCACATAAGTGGCAATGGAATGCAGCTGTGGATTTACTTCTTTGCCTGTCTGATCGAGGATGCTAAACAGATAAATGCACTTTGAGTGCATTAAAAGATTTGAGTGTGCACAAGCAATCACCATGAAGACAGGGTATCGGCGGCTGCCGTGTAAAACCACCATGTTTCAGGCGACAGTGTTTCAACAACTGTCCTCTTTTATCTGTGTAAAAAATGCACTGCTTACAGGTCCACTGCATCTGCAATAGGTTATTTTAAAAGGAAATTTTTAGTGTATATTTAATATGTACAATACCCTCCAAGCTTTTGGCTACTGACATCTTACCTTCAGTTTCACGGCGCAGTGGATGACCACGTTGATGAAGCAGCTGTTTTGAGCCTCCAGGACAGTTGCCACAAGCTCTTCTGAAGGACAAGGAAATTTCTAATTTAAAAAGTTCCATTTCCAATTTTCCACACACAAAGAAAATGTGCACATGTGCAATAATCCATACTTATTAATTCACAATCCATATTTACTCATCAATCAATGTTGTTATTTTATCATGCCACTCTTCTTTGCTTTTACTTTACTATTATCATATTATTATTACTATTATTACTATTCTATTTTTATCATCAGTATTGTAGCATTATATACCATAAAAAGTATTTATGGTATATAGTGCTACATCTGAAACAAAATAGCTATCTTTTAAAGACAGCTATGCTGTTGGGATGCATGAGAAAAAGAAATAACAGTGTTGCACTGAAACATAAATACACAACTGATTCAGTCATATAACATTAAGGACCTTGCATAAGGATCCGGCTGGATATCACATACGCCCTCTCTGGGATTTGAACCCCGGTCTCTTGTTTCCCGCCGAATTGCAAGTGAAAATTTCGAGGAACCGAGTGTTTCCAGTGTTTCGGGAAGAGTTAACGTTAACCTTCGTTCTCTGGATCTCTCTCTGTTTACATCATACAAACATTCATGTTTTTCCCCCGCTACGTTCAACAAATATCAGCGTAGCGGTCGACAGAAAAAAAGACAGAAAAGGCATTAACACCACGTTAGCCTAGCACTAGCTTAGCGACCGCATTAGCGATGTTAGCTTAGTAATAGTTTAGTACATTTCTAAGACAAAAAGCTCACCAAGACGGTTGGAAGGTCATCTACTCAATATGTTCAGTGGTCGTATCGTCCACTTTTACAGTCACTCCCCACCCCACCCGGTTATGACCGTTTTATTAATTTCTGAGTGGTGTTTCTCTTCTCCCTCTCTCGGAAGAGTACCGGGACAGCCACCAAGACATTTCTCAACTTGTGCAGTGTTTGCTAGCTAAGTTAATATGAAACAAATGATAGCTTGCGTTATAACAGAAGTAGAATGATCAAATTCACACACACTTATTATTTGTTTGATAACTTACCTCACTGTTCTTTACATGAAGAGATCCTCGAATTGCAGTCAAATATGTCGGCACGGTGTCTGGGCGCGAGACTGTCCACTGACTTCTACTGCACATGCGCACATCTGATTGCTTTTAGGATACGTTAGAAAATACTCGCTTCATTCATTTGTTTAAGTCTGCCATTTTGGTGTCTCCTCTGTTTAGTTTTCGAACCTTTTCCTGGCACTACCTTGTAAGTGTTCCTGCTCCATCTGAAGCTTTTCAACCCAGTGGTGTGGTGGAAGATCACACCATTTGAATCACAGGGAATGGTTTGGGTTTTGCTTGGGTCTGTCTAGTCAAAGTGTAATAATCACACTCACTCTGTTCCAGCAACATTATTATTCACTTTTCTAATCTGTGATTGCCCCTTAACTCATTATCAAGCAGAGGATTTACTCTTATTTACCATTATTAACCTTCCTGTTAAAATAATAATAATGTTTTATTTATATAGCACCTTTCTCAAACACAGTGTCATTTAACGATCAGAATTTATGCCAATTACAAGTGGCAATAACTTTGGTTTGAGGACAGACCTTCATTTACTGAATGATGCCTAAAGGATCAAATCACACAACATAATTCTCCCATAGACAGAGACAGCTGCCAATCCATCAGCTCACACACTTACCAGGTCCAGGAGGGTGTGGGGTGTGTTATATGTGCTATAGTTCTTATTCAGTGATGCTAAAGATAAAAAATGTAGCAGACTGCAGATAGTTCCTTTAATGTTTCAGATATCATTGGAAATACATTAAAGAACTTCTGACCTCTGGCATGCACAGCCTTAAAGGGTGACTGTTGTTTGAGTTTGGGGCTGTGGGATGGCCCAGTGGGCAGTGAGTCTTTCATGCTTCTTATGAGTTGGGACATAAGAAGACAGTGATAAATTCTGAATATATCTTGGCATGCTCTGCCCTGGTCTGACTGTGATACTATTTATTTATACTAAGACCTAATCTTATGATCGTGATATACTTTGTTTTGTTTTGATGAACATGTGCCAGACATGGACAGTTTCTTCTTCCTTGGAAACTCTTTAAGCCACTTGTGAACACATTAACCACCACGTCTGCTTCTGCTGACGTTTTTTGTTTACCAGTAAATAACACTACACTTACAGCTTTCTTCTCTATGAATCAGCTTCTCTATAAATCAGCTTTCTTCTCTCTAAATCCTCCCTGTTAATCTCAGTAAATTTTGAAGAGTTTTACTATTTAATCACCGTCTCTGAATGGTACTTTGGCAGTCTATTCCCTGAATTCAGCTCAGAGGTGGCGGCAGCAGGGCGTCTCAAGCTTCATCTCTGAGTTAACCTGAAAATTCTTACTGCCAGATAACAGTGACTTAATAAACCTAGTCAACATGGGACTGCACTTCATCCTACAGCATCTGTATAAATCAGGGACTAATGTGAGGCTCCTGTTCAGGGACTTCAGTTCGGCCTTCAGCACCATCGTCCAAACACTCCTCCAGACCCAACTGACCCAGCTCTCTGTTCCTAGCTATATCTGTCAGTTGATCACCAGCTTTCTGACAGATAGGCAACAGCTAGTGAAACTGGGGAAATCCACAACAAACAGCCGTACCATCAGCACCGGTGCCCCCCAGAGTTGCGTCCTCTCTCCACTGCTCTTCTCTCTTTACACCAATGACTGCACCTCTACTGATCCATCTGTCAAGCTCCTGAAATTTACGAACGACACTACAGTCATCGGCCTCATCCAGGATGGTGATGAGCACTGCAAGAACAGTGGAGTCATTCCTGGGCACCACCATCTCTCAGGACCTGAAGTGAGACACTAACATTGACTCCATTGTCAAAAAGGCCCAAAAAAGATTGTACTTTCTTTCAACCTGCCACAGGAGCTGCTAAAACAGTTCTACTCAGCAGTCATTGAGTCTATTCAGTGCAGTTCTATAACTGTCTGGTTTGGCTCAGCTACAAAGTCAGACATTAGAAGACTACAGAGAACAGTTAGGGCAGCTGAAAGGATTATTGGTGCTCCCCTGCCCACCCTTCAAGAACTGTATGCATCCAGAGTGAGGAAAAGAGCTCAGAAAATCACTCTGGACCCCTCACATCCAAGCCATCTCCATTTTGAACTTTTGCCATCTGGCCGGTGCTACAGAGCGCCAAATACTAGGACAGCCAGGCACAAGAACAGTTTCTTCACCCAAGCAATCTACCTCATGAACAGTTAAATGTTCCCCCAATTGTGCAATAAAATATGTGCAATACCAACCCAGTCTCATGCCATTACGTGCAACAGTCACGCAATTTAATCTATTGATTCGTACACACTGACACTAATGGCCCATTTTTTTCGTGACAGACAGCATGACTTTCAAACTAATTCACTTCTATGGGAATTGTCTTTCGTACCTGTAACACGTTTGTGAAGGTTTTTTTAAAATAATTGCCCTACCGAGTAAACAGTGCAAGTAACGTTAATGCAACAAAATGCATCAGTGATAAAGAAAAAAAGTTTAAGCTACTCATGCAGCCGGCTATTATTAAACCACCCAACTTACCAGACGTAGTTTGATGGGTTTTCCCCCCTTCTTCTTCTTCTTCTTTAGTCTTCTTCTTTAGTCTTCTTAGTTTACACCAACGTTTATGGAGCATTACCGCCTCCTAAGGTTTTTGTGTTTGTTTTTTTATTTTTTTATTTATACAAACGTGTTACAGGAACGATTCACTCTATCACCGGGTCCACTATTAACCATCCTGTTACAATAATAATAGTATTTTATTTATGTTGCATCTT